>NC_056548.1:55000-197500 GCF_910596095.1 Thunnus maccoyii | reverse complement strand
CATCACTGCAGCATCATCATCATCATCATCATCACTGCACCTTCATCACACACACACACACACACACTCACACACACACACACACACACTGACACAGAGACACACACACACACACACACACACACACACACACACACACACACACACACTGACACAGAGACACACACACACACACACACACACACTGACACAGAGACACACACACACACACACACACACACACACTCACACACACACACACACACACTGACACAGAGACACACACACACACACACACACACACAGACACACACACTTATATGTATTATGTTTATTAATGAATCATTTATTCTAATATTTTCAGGTGTCATGTGACACTTTGCTCACATTGTTTCCCATGAATGACTTTATATTAACATTTAACTAAAGACGCTGCTGAGCGGCGTGTAGTTAGTAACAACAGCTGTTGTTCTTACATCTACACCACCTCCATCACCTCCATCACCTCCACCACCTCCGTCACCTCCATCACCTCCATCACCTCCACCACCTCCATCACCTCCGTCACCTCCGTCACCTCCGTCACCTCCATCACCTCCGTCACCTCCGTCACCTCCACCACCTCCGTCACCTCCATCACCTCCATCACCTCCACCACCTCCATCACCTCCGTCACCTCCGTCACCTCCGTCACCTCCACCACCTCCGTCACCTCCATCACCTCCGTCACCTCCGTCACCTCCGTCACCTCCACCACCTCCGTCACCTCCATCACCTCCATCACCTCCGTCACCTCCGTCACCTCCACCACCTCCGTCACCTCCGTCACCTCCATCACCTCCACCACCTCCACCACCTCCGTCACCTCCATCACCTCCGTCACCTCCACCACCTCCGTCACCTCCATCACCTCTGTCACCTCTGTCACCTCCATCACCTCCGTCACCTCCATCACCTCCACCACCTCCACCACCTCCGTCACCTCCATCACCTCTGTCACCTCCATCACCTCCGTCACCTCCACCACCTCCGTCACCTCCATCACCTCTGTCACCTCTGTCACCTCCATCACCTCCGTCACCTCCATCACCTCCACCACCTCCACCACCTCCGTCACCTCCATCACCTCTGTCACCTCCGTCACCTCCGTCACCTCCATCACCTCCATCACCTCCATCACCTCTGTCACCTCCGTCACCTCCACCACCTCCGTCACCTCCATCACCTCTGTCACCTCCATCACCTCCGTCACCTCCACCACCTCGGCCTGAACCTGGGCTACACCCGGACCGTCCCGCGTCTGCTCAGGATGGGACAGATGGTGAGTCGGTCCGGTTCATACTAACCTCTATACGTGTTCAGCTGTTTCTGCTGTTTTGATTTATATTATATTTAATTTAACCTCTTTCTCATCATCTGACACTCTAAACTTTATTTATATGGCACCTTTTTTAACACATTTGAATGAATACAGCTGATTAATATTAATCTAGGTATGATGTACACCTGTTGAGTATCACTAATCACTATTAAAATGACATGAGAGTTGATAGTTGCTGCATGAGTAAAGTGCTTTTTGATTACATTAGATTACATCAGATAATATTTAGGAAGGTGAACAATATGCTGGGAAAGAAGTGTGATCATCATCATCAGGGTTCATCTGATTGATACTTTATCAGTGTTTTACAGAGATGACTCATCATGTAGTTAGAAATCATGTTCTGTTTTATATCAACAGTGTTTTGTTACGAACATACAATTAAATTTCCATTAAAGAAAAGTTACTAAACGTTTGTGTATATTATCACTTACACTTCTCACAAACAAAGAAAATCACAATCGACCGGTCAGAAGACTGCAAGTGATGCATCTTCATCACCATCCTCACAATATCAATAACAACAATCCAATCAATAATTCAATCATTTCACTGTTTCCTGAAACAGACCAGACAGAAAAATGAATCTTCTCAAGTGTGAACAGATGTGAGTTTGTTGTCCGAGCTGCAGAAGAAGGTGACGGTTGTCTGACTGTCAGTCTCTGTGTACAGGTGTTGTTTACCTGTGTACAGGTGTTGTTTACCTGTGTACATGTGTTGTTTATCTGTGTACAGGTGTTGTTTACCTGTGTACAGGTGTTGTTTATCTGTGTACAGGTGTTGTTTACCTGCGTACAGGTGTTGTTTACCTGTGTACATGTGTTTTTAACCTGTGTACAGGTGTTGTTTATCTGTGTACAGGTGTTGTTTATCTGTGTACAGGTGTTGTTTACCTGTGTACATGTCCACCAGAGAGTCCCGTAGCTCCTTGCTGGGCGTCCATGTTGTTCTGCTGCTCTCTGCTGAACTCTCTGAAGTTTCTCTGGAAAATAAAAACACAGAAACAGTGTGAACGCACGTTCACGTCATACATGACGTTCACGTCATACATGTTCACGTCATACATGATGTGAACGTCATGTATGACCTGAGTCCTCTGATATCAACTCAAATCTTTCCTCCAATCAGAGCAGTCTGCACACCTGATCACATGACCTCCAGGTCACATGCTTCTTGCCGTTTATAGGCTGTTTAATCTGTGGTGCCGTGTGACGCGTTACCCGGCAGCAGGTCGGGGGGGGGGGGGGGGTCCCATCCAGCTGGATTATTTCAATAAGCTTCGCTAATTTAAGTGAGAGTTTCGTTCCATCACTGCAGCTTATATGAGTCCCAGCTCAGTAACCACGGTAACCACGGTAACCACGGTAACTTAGTCAGCAGAACTAGCTGCTCCGCGGCAGGTTAACGGTCTGACAGACGGAAACAGACGCTTCCATCAAGTGTCTTTTCACACTCGCATCACTTGTCCATGTTCAGAAACATGAAATAGAAGAACTGTGAGGGACTTTTACAAAAATACTTCAGTAAATCCTCGTTTCATTCGTGGTCACTCCTGTTTGGGACCAGACAGGAAACAAAGCTTAGTGTTTATCATTTAAGAAATAAAAGTGTGTCAGCGTTATTTTGAAGTTATTTATTCATTCACTCATTTTGTTTAAGCTGTGAAGACAAAAAGAAAATTAAATAAAGTCCAAACCATGACCTTCTGCTGTGTTTGAATGTTTACAGTATTAACTGTTTATAGTGATCACAGTTACACTGATCAGCTGTTTATATGGATCAAAAAGCTCTGAGACAGAATCATTCATATACAATATTTATGCTCCAGTAGTCCACCTCCAGCGATCATTTAGGGTCTCTTCATACATGTGGAAAAACATTTTAAACCACATAAATCTATTTTACTCCCATGATAAGCAGCTGCTGCGTGAACACTGACATCATGACAGAGACAGAAAGTCATTTTTTTCTCAATGACAAACGTCGTCTCCTCGAAGCCTCTCACAATAAAGGGGGGGGGGGGGGGGGATTAAAGCAAAATCCACCGCTATCTTCGTCTGTTCTGCCGTCGGGGAAAATAAAGAACCTGCTGCTGTACTGTGTTCTGAAACAGTCAATAAAATCCAGTAACTTTATAATAAATATACAAACTTCTCCAGTTTCTTTATCTCCAACTGCAACTTAACTTTTAACTTTCATTGACGCTTGTAAACAGACGTCATGTGAAAGAGAAAAAGACTTGATGATAACGTTGGTAAGTTGGTTCTCTTAAGTTGCCGACACCATCATTTTAATTATACATCTGATATTATGTAGCCTAGTGATAATATAACCACAGTCACTGATCTGAACGCTCATTTATTAACAAATAAAGATAAAACCATGAACAGGAACCAGCGCTGCTCTTCACCTTCCCCACCCAGACTCATCAAGCCGGATGCGGGAATTGAACCGCCAACCTTCTAGTAACACGTTCGCTCCTCTAACCTTTAGACCATCACTACCTGCCTACAGGTAGACGTTTAATCTGTCATCAGAGTCGTCTCCTTCACCTCGTTAACTGTAGTTTATATTCTTCATATAGTTCCATCAGCAGGTTTGTTCTGCTGGGCTGTTTATGTCCTCCGTGCACGTGCACACTGTTTATTCCAGTCTGGATCGACTGAGCGCTGACTAGATGTTAGTGGAACGACTTGAACCTTAAGTGAAAGTTGACATTAATTCTAGTCAGACTTTTTCAAGTAAGCGCAGCTTTCTGTAGCTGCATTGATGGAACAGCCCTCTGTTCTTCAAATGTGGCTTAACTAATCCAGGCTAACAGGCTAACATGCTAACAGGCTAACATGCTAACAGGCTAACAGGCTGCTGTCAGGCTAAAATAATCCTGTTAACTCTCATCCAGATCATTTGGTTCCTTGAAGGCAGTTTGAGGATTGATTATTAATCCTGGATGAAATTATCTAGAATAACGAAGGCAGAATGAGCAGAAAACATGATCAGCATTCATGTGATTGGCTGAGAACTGATCACATGACTGCTGTTACGCCCGGGACGCACTGGATGCGTGAGCAGCGCGTCCGCGTCGCAGAACCTCTTGCTTCTCATTTCGGCGCCCGTGTTACAGGTTAGAGCGGCCGCACGTCTCGCACGAGGCTGCTGCGTGGCTTCACCTGGAGGTTCTCAGCAGAAATAAACAGGAAACACGAGAAAGACAGCAGGGCTGCCAGTAGCAGAAGCGCCGCAGCAGACACGCTGCGAGCGTGCGAGACGCAGCAGTTGAGCGATGCGTCCCAGGCGTTCTGGCTCCAGCAGGCCTGTAACAGTCAGTGTGTCAGCGTCTCCTCCTCCTATTCTGGTTCATGTATGTGAAGCAGCACAAAGGGCTGGATGAAGGTGATTATAGATCAGTCAGTGTGATGATTAATAAATACTCTCAACCAATCGTGTCACTGCTCTCATAGCTCTGAAACAGCTCAGCCAATCACAGTTAAACATGATAACAACAGCCTGGATGCTTCAGACTTGAAGACACGTCACCACAAATCTGCAGCCGAAGACAGATGGAGTAAGTTTATACATGTATAGTAAAGCAGTTTATTTGATGCTACTTCAGTTATAATTCTAGTGTATCTCACCAACAGTGTTTGCACCGCGATGTAATTCAAGAATAAAATGAGAAACGCTACTTTTGCTAAAAGAGGCCATGACGAGGTTGTTTTCTGTACCGATTGCAGTTGGAGCGTGTTTAACTGAAATAACTTTTCTTTTTTTTTTTTTTTACAATATATTTCAAGCATTAATTTGTTATTGCAGCAGGTCGACAGCAAGCACTTAGTTTGCTGTTGTTGATTAAGAGCAGCAGTAGAGTGACATCACCAACAGCTGTTGGTCGATGCGCCTCCACCAAAATACAACCTGAGTCTCAAACTAAATATGGATTGATTCCTTTTAGCGCACAAACTTTAATTTAGTTGCATATTATCACGTATGAGTATGTGCAGGTAAATCTTCATTATAAAAATGTAATTGTGATAATTACACCAACAGATCCTCATGATTTATCAATAACCTGCATATTCCACTATAAAATCATAATTATATCAACATTCTTTCATTATAAATCTGAGACAGTGAGACTTTTGTATCTGTGCATGAGTTCATGTTTGTGTTTCAGGTCCTGATCAGCTGACTGTCAATGCAGCAAGTCTGCAGGTTTAGGTTTCAGGACTTATTGCTATGACAACAGCTCAGCAGGGTTTCTGCCAGTGTAGTGCAAACCCAGCAGCCCGCTGGGCCTGAGTTCACCCCCCCCCCCGGACCTAAGCATCGGGGACTTACTTTAAGATGTTTTCTAAACCAAAATGTGTTACAAGTGACCTAGCTCCTTTCAGGAATAGCTCAGTGAGTGTGACGGTGAGGCTGCGGCTACTGGAGGCGACATTTTTTTTCCCAGGATGGCAAACTCATGACTCGCTGTACTCTGCCTCCGATTGGCTTACCCTGATATTCTTACCCTAACAAATTTCACTCACTTCATGACCCACTCAGAGTAGAGTGGGTCATGACTTTGCCATCCGGGAAAAAAAATTTGGCCAAGTGGAGCAACCGAGAGCAGGTTGAGCAGGCAGAGAGCAGCAGAGACACCCGGAGAGACTGCGTGTGTTTACAGCAGAGAGCAGCCGCTAGCTAACAGCTGCGTGTGTTTACAGCAGAGAGCAGCCGCTCGCTAACAGCTGCGTGTGTTTACAGCTGCGTGTGTTTACAGCTGCGTGTGTTTACGGCAGAGAGCAGCCGCTCGCTAACAGCTGAGTGTGTTTACGGCAGAGAGCAGCCGCTAGCTAACAGCTGCGTGTGTTTACGGCAGAGAGCAGCCGCTAGCTAACAGCTGCGTGTGTTTACAGCTGCGTGTGTTTACAGCAGAGAGCAGCCGCTCGCTAACAGCTGCGTGTGTTTACGGCAGAGAGCAGCCGCTAGCTAACAGCTGCGTGTGTTTACAGCTGCGTGTGTTTACGGCAGAGAGCAGCCGCTAGCTAACAGCTGCGTGTGTTTACAGCTGCGTGTGTTTACGGCAGAGAGCAGCCGCTCGCTAACAGCTGCGTGTGTTTACAGCTGAGAGCAGCCGCTCGCTAACAGCTGCGTGTGTTTACGGCAGAGAGCAGGAGGGAGGACAGACATCTCACTCTGCTGCTGCTGCAGACTCATGGAGCAGACACTTTCAATTTATAACTGTAGTGTCCGTTGTCCAAGTAATTATTGATAACACACTTAACACTTTTCAAATTAGAATTTCTTTATTTGATGAACGTGGGCACTGATATGTGAAAACTAAATAAATGGGTTTTAATTCTATAAAAAAAAGCAAAACGACGGTGGGAGCAGTGAGCAAGTAATGTAATCAGTGTATGTACAAACATCATGTAACACTGGCAACATGTTCAGCAAAAACTAATAACACCACACAGTTGGGGCTGCGCTGGTTTCTGCTGAGCAAAACACGCAACATGAACCCGTCAGTCAGTCAGTCAGTCAGGTTGTTTCTTACTTGTTGACCAGGTGTTGTTGCAGCTCTGACATCACTGTGAGGTCATCTTAATGTCTCTATAACCAGATGAACCCTTTCAGGTTGTCTCTCATTGAAATGATAACAAATACTCTAAAAACCACGTTAACCCTCTCTGTCTCTGATTGGTCGTCTCTTACGTGTTGCTGACATGTCGCTGCAGCCTGCAGATCTTCTTCTTTGCTCTCTGCAGAGCGACCTGAACGTCCACCACTCTGCTGGATGCCATCTACACACCTTCCTCCTTGAATGCACAGCTGACTGTCTCCATGACAACCAACACACTCTGCACTACCTCACAGCACTTCCTGGTCACAAAGGTGGAGGAAGGCTGTGATTGGCCGACAGCCAGAGACACTGAACCGGCAGGAGCTGAAATATTGATGAGCTCACGGGATCAGGTGACTGACCCGTCTCAACTGAGACACCCGGCGTCGGGTTTAACCAATCAGCAGCTGATAAAAAGCCTCCAGTCTGTAGTGACATCACAGTTAAAGGTTCCTCACCGCTGTCGGTCTTGACCTGCTCGATGTGGAAAGAGCCCTGAGATGACTTTTGTTGTGAATTGATGCTATATAAATAAAAATTGATTGATTGATTGATTGATTGATACAAGGTTTTTCTCTGTCATTACAACAACAAACTGTCATCAGAGTTTTCTTCTTTGTTTGTCATGTCTTATGTTTTATATTCAGCACTTCCTGCTGTGACATCACACCGTTTGAATATTTGAACATTTTCATTGATAAGGCCAAAAGAAAACACAGTAGAGACAGATTTATTGACCGTTATTTATTGATTATTAGTTATTATCCAGGTGTAAACTGAGCGTCGTCATGTCTTCTGTGTCTCGGCGTCTTGCAGCAGTTTGTCCAGCAGGGCGACGTCCACTCGGTGTTTCATCACAAACTGTCCGTTCAGGTGGAAAACAGGTATGTCCCATCTGTACCTGTCGAACCAGCTTCTGTTCTCCGGACGGCTGATGTCCACCTGCTGGAAGACAAACTGACAGACAGACACACAGTCGTTTGTGTTCATGTGATTATTTTATCAAACTAGAGACATAAAATATCACTGAATACTCAGAAAACTTCAGTTTATCACCTGTCCTGCTTCAGCTCGTCCACCTGAACTCACAAACCACCAACCGTGTTAATGAAACACCGGCAGACTCAGTGAGCTGCAGCAGCAACAGGCTGTGCTTTTGTTGTGAAATGTGTGATTATTATGACCTTTGGACACCAACAGCAAAAATAAAAGGTAAACTATGTTCTGCTGTCGCTCCGGAGCTTGTTGTTGTTTTAGCTGTGTGTGTTCGGGAGTGTTTTGTTGTGAAATGTGTCGCGGTTGATGGAGGCAGCTAGCTGTCTCATTAGCTGCAGAGCTATAAATATATAATAATAATAATAATATATATTATAATAATTATATATATATATATTAAATAATAATATAATATCTGCAGGGTGTTTCTGGTCGGATAACACCGTTTTGTTGTGTTGTGTCGTTATGCTGGTCATTTGTACTTCCTGTTGACTCACTGGCAGTAATTCTGCATATAGAAGCTTTAAATGACTCACTCGATGTCTGAGCGGCTGCAGAGCTTCTTTAGCTTCATCGCACAGAGGACACGGATCCTGCAAACACACCAGAGATCATCATCATCATCATCATCATCATCACTGACAATAAAAACATCAGTAGTGATGAGCTGTTAGCATTAGCAGCTGTTAGCATTAGCAGCTGTTAGCATTAGCAGCTGTTAGCATTAGCAGCTGTTAGCATTAGCAGCTGTTCTGACTCTATAAACTTCATCAGGAAACAATAAACGCAACGATAATTTAAACATTGTTATTTATTTAGAACGTTGTGATCTAAATAAGAGTTGAATCTTCACTCAGTTTCTCTTCCGGCTCCCAAACAGATTCATTCACCTCCAATCACACCGAACGATAACAGATCAATAGATCAATAGATCAATAGATCAATAGATCAACAGATCAATAGATCAATAGATCAGAGAGGAAGTAAAAACTACAGACGCTCAACAAGACGCCAGACTGAAGGTCAGTCTGAGACACAACAAAGGCGGGGGGGGGAATAAAACAGAGCAGTCAGTGGGGGGGGGGAATAAACAGAGCAGTCAGTGGGGGGGGTTATACAGAGCAGTCAGTGGGGGGGGGGATTATACAGAGCAGTCAGTGGGGGGGGGGAATAAACAGAGCAGTCAGTGGGGGGGGGGAATAAACAGAGCAGTCAGTGGGGGGGGGATTATACAGAGCAGTCAGTGGGGGGGGGAATAAACAGAGCAGTCAGTGGGGGGGGGATTATACAGAGCAGTCAGTGGGGGGGGGAATAAACAGAGCAGTCAGTGGGGGGGGGATTATACAGAGCAGTCAGTGGGGGGGGGGATTATACAGAGCAGTCAGTGGGGGGGGGAATAAACAGAGCAGTCAGTGGGGGGGGGGGTTATACAGAGCAGTCAGTGGGGGGGGGAATAAACAGAGCAGTCAGTGGGGGGGGGGTTATACAGAGCAGTCAGTGGGGGGGGGATAAACAGAGCAGTCAGTGGGGGGGGGGGTTATACAGAGCAGTCAGTGGGGGGGGGTTATACAGAGCAGTCAGTGGGGGGGGGATTATACAGAGCAGTCAGTGGGGGGGGGATAAACAGAGCAGTCAGTGGGGGGGGGATTATACAGAGCAGTCAGTGGGGGGGGGGATTATACAGAGCAGTCAGTGGGGGGGGGGGATAAACAGAGCAGTCAGTGGGGGGGGGTTATACAGAGCAGTCCGGGGGGGGGGGGGTAAACAGAGCAGTCAGTGGGGGGGGGGATTATACAGAGCAGTCAGTGGGGGGGGGTTATACAGAGCAGTCAGTGGGGGGGGGGAATAAACAGAGCAGTCAGTGGGGGGGGGGGATTATACAGAGCAGTCAGGGGGGGGGGGGATAAACAGAGCAGTCAGTGGGGGGGGGTTATACAGAGCAGTCAGTGGGGGGGGGATAAACAGAGCAGTCAGTGGGGGGGGGGTTATACAGAGCAGTCAGTGGGGGGGGGGATAAACAGAGCAGTCAGTGGGGGGGGGGTTATACAGAGCAGTCAGTGGGGGGGGGTTATACAGAGCAGTCAGTGGGGGGGGGGATTATACAGAGCAGTCAGTGGGGGGGGTTATACAGAGCAGTCAGTGGGGGGGGGATTATACAGAGCAGTCAGTGGGGGGGGGTTATACAGAGCAGTCAGTGGGGGGGGGGGTTATACAGAGCAGTCAGTGGGGGGGGTTATACAGAGCAGTCAGTGGGGGGGGGGGATAAACAGAGCAGTCAGTGGGGGGGGGGAATAAACAGAGCAGTCAGTGGGGGGGGGATTATACAGAGCAGTCAGTGGGGGGGGGGATAAACAGAGCAGTCAGTGGGGGGGGGGATTATACAGAGCAGTCAGTGGGGGGGGGGGGTTAAACAGAGCAGTCAGTGGGGGGGGGGGGTTATACAGAGCAGTCAGTGGGGGGGGGGAATAAACAGAGCAGTCAGTGGGGGGGGGGAATAAAACAGAGCAGTCAGTGGGGGGGGGGATTATACAGAGCAGTCAGTGGGGGGGGGAATAAACAGAGCAGTCAGTGGGGGGGGGGATTATACAGAGCAGTCAGTGGGGGGGGGGTTATACAGAGCAGTCAGTGGGGGGGGGAATAAACAGAGCAGTCAGTGGGGGGGGGAATAAAACAGAGCAGTCAGTGGGGGGGGGGATTATACAGAGCAGTCAGTGGGGGGGGGTTATACAGAGCAGTCAGTGGGGGGGGGATAAACAGAGCAGTCAGTGGGGGGGGGATTATACAGAGCAGTCAGTGGGGGGGGGTTATACAGAGCAGTCAGTGGGGGGGGGAATAAACAGAGCAGTCAGTGGGGGGGGGGGATTATACAGAGCAGTCAGTGGGGGGGGGGAATAAACAGAGCAGTCAGTGGGGGGGGGGTTATACAGAGCAGTCAGTGGGGGGGGGGATAAACAGAGCAGTCAGTGGGGGGGGGGATTATACAGAGCAGTCAGTGGGGGGGGGGTTAAACAGAGCAGTCAGTGGGGGGGGGGGGGTTATACAGAGCAGTCAGTGGGGGGGGGTTATACAGAGCAGTCAGTGGGGGGGGGGGTTATACAGAGCAGTCAGTGGGGGGGGTTAAACAGAGCAGTCAGTGGGGGGGGGGATTATACAGAGCAGTCAGTGGGGGGGGTTATACAGAGCAGTCAGTGGGGGGGGGGGTTATACAGAGCAGTCAGTGGGGGGGATTATACAGAGCAGTCAGTGGGGGGGGGGGGGGGGGGTTCTTACAGTCATAAATGTGAACACACTTCCAGGCGTCGGCATGACGACACTAAAATAAGTCACAATATTAAATGTGACGTTTACTGCTGATAACTGAAAGGACGACAGAGAAAAAGAAGCTTCCTCTTCATCAGCTGACTAACAGTGAGATGATGAAGAAGAAGCTTCCTCTTCATCAGCTGACTAACAGTGAGGTGATGAACAAGCTTCCTCTTCATCAGCTGACTAACAGTGAGGTGATGAAGAAGAAGCTTCCTCTTCATCAGCTGACTAACAGTGAGGTGATGAAGAAGAAGCTTCCTCTTCATCAGCTGACTAACAGTGAGGTGATGAAGCTCGTTCGTGGTCAGACAGCAGGTTACCTTGGTGAACAGAGTGAGCGTGGGTAACGTGTTGCCGTGGTAACGCCTGTGAAGCTGCAGAGCTGCACGACGACTGAAGAGAAACATTTTAATCTGAGAACAGAAACAGAAACAAACGGTTACTGACCTGAAGACGCCACACTGACCACATCAGCCTCTGACGACCAATCACAGCGCAGCGTGAGGCGCTCCGATAACGTCTCCTCGTTTCCTTCGCTCGTGTCCTTCCTCCTCATCCTGGCCCCTCCTACTGAAGGACGACGACCACTGCTGGATTTTCCTTCAGTCATGTGACGTATGTCTGAGGGGGCGGGGCCCAAGCTAACGGTCAGGTGAGCTTTATCTGATGGGCGGGGTCAGCTGGTCACGCCAAATCACATGTAACGCCTCGTTCATGACGAGTCTCTTATTGATCTGAATCAGCTGACTGATCGTCTTATTGATCTGAATCAGCTGACTGATCGTCTTATTGATCTGAATCAGCTGACTGATCTTATCAGAGACTTTAAGCTTCTTTCTGGTCATGTGGGATCTTCTGATTGATCAGTTCGATCAGCTGTTAAACTAAAGTGCTTTTGTTTCAGTAACATTGAAACTTTAGATTCTTTACATTAAAGATGTGAAACCTGCAGATTGATCTGATCCATCTGATCGATCAGTTTGTTAGGGTTAGAGAGGTACGATTCCCTACAGAGCATCTGGGCGTCATCGCTGACCTCGACACGGTACGCAACGCTTCTCGCTATCTGGGTGCTGACGGCGTTTTGAAGGGCTACGGACTGGACGCACTACGGGTCACGGAGGTGTGCAGCTGCGCCACTGGTGCAGAAAGAGTGCACGCTGCAGGATTTCTTCCCGGTGAAGCGAGTGCTAGCAGGATCGGGAAATCCCATGTTCAGAGAGTCTTCCCAACCTCTGATCACTTCCCGGAGAGAAATGTTCCCCGACTTCGCTGGTGATTCCAGTCTCCAGTGTCACAGCAGACCGCGGCCGTGAGAAGTCGTCTGTCCGAGGCAAAGACGCAAAATCTAATGACAATCGCCTATCAGCAGTCTCCCCATGCAAGTTCAGACCAGCAGGAAGGTTTGAGCTCAGGCTGGGCTACAGCAGGTCAATTTAGTTTAAGTCACTTAAATTCTTGTAAGTGGTTTGTTCATATTTTAATTGCAATTGTCTAACGTTGTAACGTTGTAACGTTGTGTTGTTTATTACGCCTGTTAAGGCGCAACGGCCACGATGTTTCTAGCAGCGCTCGCTGTCACTGCGGGGAAGAGAAGTGACGGCACGTTGACGTCTCTGTTCATCTTTTCTCTCCATAAATAAATAAATGCATAATATATAAACTTGTTCTGTAAATTAATGATTAAAAATGAATCAATGAAAACAAAAGCTACTAAATAAGTCTTATTATCACTAAAAAATAAAAATTACAACGACGCGTAATAATCGATGATGATGGAATTTTTACGATCCTGTCAATGAGGAAGTCTGATGCGACCAGTGACTCAGACGCAGCCGTCAGTGTTTTAAACAGCGACTAGAGTCTCTACTGCGTTTTATTTATGGTGGCGTTGTTTCTCTGTCCTCTCCTCTGCTGTCTGTGTTTGACACACAGAGCAGAGCAGAGAGGTCGCTCATCTAAGATTACTCGAGTTAACAACAACTACGCTCGTTACTGTAAGTACAATAAATGACTCCTTTTATCTTGAGTTTCTATGTTTCTACGGACACACGACGAATTCTTAACGTCATGTTTCTTAAAGGGAGTTTGGTGTAATATTTTCCTGGAGAGCTTCAGTTTAATTCAAACTGCTAATATGTATATCTTTAACGTTTTGTCACCACCACAGAAACAGCAGCTAACTGCTAAATTATGATAAGTTTGACTGCTGTTAGTTATTGGTTTGATTAATGGTTTAATAATGTGTGTTTTTATTGATTACTGATGGTGGCTGCTCACAGCAGTCTGAAGTCAATTGTTGCTCTTTGTGTGTTTTTAAACTGATGAAACATGATGTGATGGTTTTATTAAAGACTCCTGATAAGACTTCCTTTAACTTCCCCTTTTTATAAATCACACGAACATTTATAAATCAATATGAATCAAAAACATTATTTGTAAAAAAGAAAAGTTGTTAAATGAAAATGAGTTAATAACATGAATAATCTGCATGTTGTGTCTGTTGTTTCTCTGTTGTTGTTTTTGGCTGGTTTTCCAGAACAAACCACCGTTTCTGTTTCTGCTCCAGTTTTTCTTCTTGTGAATTTGACCAGGATCAGGATGGGAAATAATCTCAAAATCTAATCTGAATCTAGTTGTCGTCTGTAAACAGTGACGCTGCAAGATCCCCAGTCTGCAAAATCTTAAAACTCAGTGACGTATGACACGTTGTCTTTAGATACAGCCAATTGATTGGCTTTTACAAACTATTTCTATTATATCAGCCTTAAAAAAACCATTATTGGTTGACCTCTAACACACACACACACACAGAACAACAATCAATAAATGCTATAATTCAATGGACAGATCATTACAATTAGACCAATATTTAACCCAAATAAAACATCCTATAAAAACAAAGTAGATACAGAGTCGCCATGAGAGAGAAAAGCCAGAAAGAACAAAAAGAATTTGTAGCCACAGACGAGACAGAAATTCATTTTCTCACAAGTTAAATACAAATAAATTAGAGAAGATTTATATATATATATATATATATATATATATATATATATATACACACACACACACCAGTGGAGGCTGGTCCATAGAGGCAAAGGAGGTTGATCCTCCTATTTTTTGAGAGGCAAGAGGGAGATCAAAATATTTAAAAAAGAATATTTGGTTGAAATAAACCATTACCAAATCTCAGTATTATATATTTATTCTTTCTTTTTCGGAAAAAATCCATTATTGAAATTCTGTTTAAAATGCTTCAACAGCGACACCTGCAGGGCAGGAGGAGAAAAGGCAGTCTGTGTGAATTGGTGGTGGGGAGCAGCGGCGGTCCAGAAGAGGAGGACGGGCTCCTGCTGTCCTCCTCTGGTCGGATCTCTTACATCAATTTAATGTACTTCATTTTTTTCATGCTAATCTGTGATTGGCCAAGACACGTAAAATGACGCTCCAAGGGAGGACGTCCTCCCTAACCAATCAACAACCAGAATGCAATATTGAGATCGCGTTGGTCCAATGATAGTTTCCAGATTTCATCCTCAATTCTTGAGCGGTAAGATATATATAATTTAATAATATAATATAATATAATTACATTTCACTTCTTTTATGGAGCTTGCATTAGCCAACAGTCAGCTTGTTGTAGCAGCCTGAAGGACTCTTTATACATCCATGGAAGGACTGTTAAGGACTGTCGTTAAGCTAACGGGAGAAATTATCTGGACTGTGCAGCGCAGCAGCAGCAGGACGCCGCCGGGGAGGCTGGTGAGAGAAGCAACTGGAGAAACAACCAGGAGAGTTAGCTTGTTTGTCATTGTTGCTAATGATATCAGACTGGTTAACCAGCAGCCACAAAGCCACAAACAAGATGACCAACAGCCACAAATGGACGTTATGACATGAATACTTCATCTCTATGATAGAAAGAAGACGTCAGATACAGCTTCTCTCTCTCTGTCTCTTTGGTCGCTAATTTCATCTCTGATGGTTAAATGTCTCTGTGTGGCTGTTGTGTGCATTTATCTCCTTAACAAGAATGCAGCAGATATATATATATATATATATATAATGTGTTGTGGGTAGTTTGCTTGTTGAAGTTACAGTGAGATGTCTGGACTCATTCATTCATTTGGAATTTATCCTGTTTTTAATTGAGTGGTTGTTCAGTCACCTGTTGATGTTGTGTGATTAGTGAATGAGTGTGCAGGAGGTCTGGCTGCTGCTTCTGACAGTTTCTTTAGTTTGTTTTTAAGCTGAGTCGTATATTGAGTAATAAGCTTGAAGAAACTAGAATAATAAGTGTTAACATGTCAGCTTTGTAGACTATATTTTGTATGTCGTGCACATAGATCAGAGTGTGTAAGTCATGTATTTGATACATGCATTAATACTTGCTGATGTGAACCTTGACTTTTAGATCTGTGAATGTTTTTAGTGTTCAGCACTGATCTGTTCCTGTATCACATTATAAGCTTTGTGTTACTTTGTGTATTTCTGTATACTAAGAAAATACACAGGAAACACGTGTAAATCATGTGATATCTTGTCTGTTTTTGATGAGAACATAAATCTTTTGTCACAATAGAACAATACTATAAATTTGAATTTCGCTTTGTTGGTAAAATCACACATCTGAACCAGTTCATGGCTAAAATGAGCTCTTCTTTGTTTAGAAACAATATGTGTAAATGTCTTTAAAGAAGCAGCCTTTACACCACTCAGGGGTTTTTGTTTTTGGAAGCAAATTGTTTTATTAGCATATAAAATTGATGACAATGATATAGTTTGATGCAGTTTGTCGTAAGATTGCATGTTGGTTTTCCTCCTGTCCTCCCCAAACCAGCCGCCACTGATATATGTATATATATATATATATATATATATATATATATGTGTGTGTGTGTGTGTGTGTGTGTGTGTGTGTGTGTGTGTGTGTGTGTGTGTGTATGTTACTGCATGTCACAAAGTAAGACATGTTTCTATGTAAGATACTTTTTTCTTTTCTTTTTTCTCTTTTGTTTTATTTTATTGTATTATTAACTATTTATATTCTATTGTTTATTTGTGATGTTTTGCTTTGGCAACATGTTTGACCCACAACATCATGCAAATAAAGTCTATTAAACTGAAAAGCGGTGTAAATCACAGTTAGCCTGTTAGCTGAGCTGCTAACCTGCAGAGCTACACCGACTGTCCGCAGACCCGGACCCGCCGGTACACTCACCGAGTCCGGCCGAAGGTCCGCGGGCTTCTCGGAGGAAATCTTCACTGTCCGGTGTTTTATTGAAGTTTGATGAAGTTTGATGAAGTTTGAAACAAACAGAGAAACGCTGCAGCTCTTCTTCTGCTGCTGCTAACTCACTTCTTCTTCGTGTGTTCAGTGGCGGGTGGAATCGCGCCACCTGCTGGACCGGATGCAGAATAAAATCCTGCAGCTCTGATGTAGGAGCTTTACATGAATAACAGATTAATAATACACATAAGAAAAAAAGAGCAAAGGGAGCAGCATAAATTAATAAATAGTATTAGATTTATATTAGTAGATATCTGAAGGATAAAGTCCAGACTTTCCTCCCAGTTTGAAACTACTGCAGCACCAGTAGCAGAACCACCATCAGCTGAAACACTGCAGCTGCAGTTTGACGTTTGCATTCAGTTCAGGACTTCACTGAGTTTGGTTCTGAATCAGATGCAATTATAACCTTTCCTCTTGGTCTTATAAATAATGTTTATAACGTGTAATTTGTAATGTTGTGGGAACGTTAAGATAAAGATGTCAGCAGACCGTCATGTGATTGGACCAGCAGATCAGAATCAGAATCAGCTTTACTGCCAAGTAGGTAATCAGATTACAAATGATGAATTTGACTGTGTTGTTGTTATGATGTGTAGCAGTCAGAAATATACACAAACAAGAGAGGTCCTAAATAATATAAAAAGAAGAAATTACAATAGAAGAAAAATGTAATATATAATATAAAATATAAATATATATATAAAATAAAAATATATAATATATTGTGCAGATAATACTGATTGTACCAGCTGTGCTGTGATCCAGACTGTTTTATTTTAATACCTTTGGATTTGCAGTAAACTTCTCAAATATCCGCCATTATTTACTGTTCATAAATGAACGTATTCTTTATCAGTGGCCACTGAGCACAGAGGCAGCCGAGCTGTCGTCATGGGATTAAACCAATGAATAAGTATTTCATCTTCTAACATTTTACCCAGTGTTATAAATAAATGTACTGATAGTACATTACACACTTAAAAAATGTCTGCTAGCCACCTGCTAGCTACATTAGATACGCTCGCTAACACTTGGATCACGTGATGCGCTGACCTGAGCAGATGTAGAGATTTCGCCTCCTCTCTTGATTGCTGTAAATTTATTTTTTTTTACACTTTTCCTACTAGTGAAAAGCTGCCTCAGGTGCACATTATACCTGTGATGTCAGAAGACAACTTTTTCGTGCACCCTGGATCAAACAAGAGGAAAGATGGACATAAGAAGGGAAGTAAAGGCAATGCTAATGCTGCTCATGCTAGCCAAGACAATGAGCAATGATGCAACGTGGAGGGTAAAACATCATTCAATTTCCATGAAAAGTGGATACCAGACGTCCTGAAAAAGACCAAAAGGACCAAATCGAGACTGAGAGAGCCCACCGCACGGGGCCTGAAGGAGGCTCGAGAGCCGTCCTGGTGAGGCTGCAGCATATATATGCAGCAAGAAACAGAGGCACAATAAATATCAAGGGTGGAAATGTGTCCTTCTATCAGGATTTCTCCACAGAGGTTGTGAGGAACAGGAAGGAGTTACTGAGAGAAGCTGGGATAAGGTCCTCTTTCTCAAACATGGAAGAAATGAGTGACTGCATCAGTAAACTGCCTCTGGCCTCGAGGTCAGGTAGACCGGGACTGTTTCAGGTGTGACTGCTGAATCCAGGATGATGTGAAACAAGCGCCTTTGCTTCTTGTGGTTTTTCCTATTTTATTTTAATGTTACATAATTGAACACACACTGCTTTTCTCATGGTTGTAGTCCAGTAAGGGGAATACAGTACAGCTGTACTCTTTACAAAGTAAAGGCACAACTAGGCAAGGTTAGATGTTCTTTAATGCTCTTTTTCTCTGTATTTAAGTTTGTGATTCTGAGCTTTTGGTTCTGTTCTTGCTTGGAAAACATTCCTATGTTCGATAGAGCTCATTCTACACTTGGAGTTACAGACTGTGCCACTTTATGTCTAATGGCTAAAGTTATCAACTTGTTGTCAATGACTATAATAAGTACATGGAATATCTGGGGCTCTAATAATGTGGTAAAGAAGAAATCTGTCCTAAACTGTCTTAAAAAAGATGAGATTCAAATATTCTTTCTACATGAAACACATTTAAATGATGAGAAGCACAGAAAGTATCGTGGGAATGTGTTGCTCTTCTCATCTCATTAAACAAGTAAGAGGGGGTTGATTATCCTGCTACACAAACATCTGTCACAGCTTCCTGTAAAGACACTGAAGGAAGATGCGTCCAGCTGCTATACGGTGAAAATATTTTGTTAAGAAATGTTTATGCTCCTAATATCCAAGATGTAACCTTTTACGCATCTTTATTTAGTCAACTATCAGACATTGACTGCACCAATATGATAACAGGGGGTGACTTTAACTGCACATTATGCCCAATGATAGACATGCTTACCTCTCAGACAATTGATTGAGACATTACAACCACTTTCAAAGCAATATACATTTCACTCTCAGGCTCATCTGTCAACATCCTGCATTCATTTCATGTTTGTTTCTAGATGTCTTACTCATTTAGTTGAATATGTAGATATAGACCATATTGCTCCTGTATTTATGTCCATTTAACCTGATGAGCGTTAAATCTCTTGGAGAATGCTTATGGATGAGAAATTATTATTTTTGGAATTCAAACAGATTTATTTTTAGAATTTAATGACAAGGATGGAGCTGACCCAAGAATTGTGTGGGCACTTATAAGACTCATATGAGTGGTATGAATGTCTCATAAACAAGCCAAAAGATTAAAGCGTAGCAAAGCAGCTTGATATTGAAAAGAAAATAAACCAATTAGAGGAAGCCTACTATGCGACAAATTCAGATGCAACCCTAATTGAACTTAAATCAATTAGAACAGCACTGCATAATTTCATAACTTGGAAAGCAGAAAAGGATTTTTGTTATTTGCTAAACAAACATTCTTTGAATTGACCAAAAACCAAACTGCCTGTTAGCACGGCCGGCAAGGAATGCCTGTAAAGTTCTTTACTTCAGTTGTACGGGATGAGAATTACCAAAGTCGTCAGATTAATGAAGCTTCAAAAGATATTGTGGTGATTTATATAGTTCAGAGACTGACTTAGAGAGGATCAGGATAGGTTACTTAGGCAAATTCTTAGGCAACTATTCCACAACTATTCCATAACTATCCCATAACTATCCCACAACTATTCCATAATTATCCCATAACTATCCTATAACTATTCCACAACTATTCCATAACTATTCCATAACTATTCCACAACTATTCCACAACTATCCCATAACTATTCCATAACTATTCCACAACTATTCCATAACTATTCCACAGCTATCCCATAACTATTCCATAACTATCCCATAACTATTCCATAATTTTTCCACAACTATCCCATAACTATTCCATAACTATCCCATAACTATCCACTAACTATTCCATAACTATTCCACAACTATCCCATAACTATCCCATAACTATCCCACAACTATCCCATAACTATTCCACAACTATCCCATAACTATCCCATAACTATTCCATAACTATTCCACAACTATTCCATAACTATTCCACAGCTATCCCATAACTATTCCATAACTATCCCACAACTATTCCATAACTATTCCATAACTATCCCACAACTATTCCACAACTATCCCATAACTATTCCACAACTATCCCATAACTATTCCATAACTATCCCATAACTATTCCATAACTTTTCCACAACTATCCCATAACTATTCCATAACTATTCCATGACTATTCCATGACTATCCCATAACTATTCCACAACTATCCCATAACTATTCCATAACTATCCCATAACTATCCCATAACTATTCCATAACTTTTCCACAACTATCCCATAACTATTCCATAACTATCCCATAACTATTCCATAACTATCCTATAACTATCCCATAACTATTCCATAACTATTCCACAACTATCCCATAACTATCCCATAACTATCCCACAACTATCCCATAACTATCCCATAACTATTCCACAACTATTCCATAACTATTCCACAGCTATCCCTTAACTATTCCATAACTATCCCACACCTATCCCGTAACTATTCCATAACTATTCCACAACTATTCCATAACTATTCCACAACTATTCCATAACTATTCCATAACTATTCCATAACTATTCCACAGCTATCCCATAACTATTCCATAACTATCCCACAACTATCCCGTAACTATTCCATAACTATTCCACAACTATCCCGTAACTATCCCGTAACTATCCCACAACTATCCCGTAACTATTCCACAACTATCCCGTAACTATCCCGTAACTATCCCATAACTATCCCATAACTATTCCATAACTATTCCACAACTATCCCATAACTATTCCATAACTATCCCACAACTATTCCACAACTATCCCATAACTATCCCACAACTATCCCACAACTATTCCACAACTATCCCATAACTATTCCATAACTATTCCACAACTATCCCATAACTATTCCATAACTATTCCATAACTATTCCACAACTATCCCATAACTATTCCATAACTATTCCACAACTATTCCATAACTATCCCACAACTATCCCATAACTATTCCATAACTATCCCATGACTATTCCACGACTATCCCATAACTATTCCATGACTATTCCATAACTATTCCATAACTATCCCATAACTATTCCACAACTATCCCATAACTATTCCATAACTATTCCATAACTATTCCACAACTATCCCATAACTATTCCATAACTATTCCATAACTATCCCACAACTATTCCACAACTATCCCATAACTATTCCATAACTATCCCATAACTATCCCATAACTATTCCACAACTATCCCATAACTATTCCACGACTATCCCATGACTATTCCACGACTATCCCATGACTATTCCACGACTATTCCATAACTATTCCACAACTATTCCATAACTATTCTATGACTATTCCATAACTATCCCATGACTATCCCATAACTATTCCATAACTATTCCATAACTATCCCATAACTATTCCACAACTATCCCATAACTATCCCATAACTATTCCACAACTATTCCACAACTATCCCATAACTATCCCATAACTTTTCCACAACTATTCCACAACTATCCCATAACTATCCCATAACTATCCCATAACTATTCCACAACTATTCCATAACTATTCCATAACTATTCCACAACTATCCCACAACTATTCCATAACTATCCCACAACTATTCCACAACTATCCCATAACTATTCCATAACTATTCCACAACTATTCCACGGCTATTCCATAACTATCCCATAACTATTCCACAACTATCCCATAACTATTCCATAACTATCCCATAACTATTCCATAACTATTCCATAACTATTCCACAACTATCCCACAACTATTCCATAACTATCCCACAACTATTCCACAACTATCCCATAACTATTCCATAACTATTCCACAACTATTCCACGGCTATTCCATAACTATCCCATAACTATTCCACAACTATCCCATAACTATCCCATAACTATTCCATAACTATCCCACAACTATTCCACAACTATCCCATAACTATTCCACAACTATCCCATAACTATCCCACAACTATTCCACAACTATCCCATAACTATTCCACAACTATCCCATAACTATTCCATAACTATCCCACAACTATTCCACAACTATCCCATAACTATTCCACAACTATCCCATAACTATCCCATAACTATTCCACAACTATTCCATAACTATTCCACAACTATCCCATAACTATTCCATAACTATCCCACAACTATTCCACAACTATCCCATAACTATTCCACAACTATCCCATAACTATCCCATAACTATTCCACAACTATTCCATAACTATTCCATAACTATCCCATAACTATTCCACAACTATCCCATAACTATTCCATAACTATTCCACAACTATCCCATAACTATTCCATAACTATTCCATAACTATCCCACAACTATTCCACAACTATCCCATAACTATTCCATAACTATCCCATAACTATCCCATAACTATTCCATAACTATTCCATAACTATTCCATAACTATTCCATAACTATCCCACAACTATTCCACAACTATCCCATAACTATTCCACAACTATCCCATAACTATCCCACAACTATTCCACAACTATCCCATAACTATTCCACAACTATCCCATAACTATTCCATAACTATCCCACAACTATTCCACAACTATCCCATAACTATTCCACAACTATCCCATAACTATCCCATAACTATTCCATAACTATTCCACAACTATCCCATAACTATTCCATAACTATCCCACAACTATTCCACAACTATCCCATAACTATTCCACAACTATCCCATAACTATCCCATAACTATTCCACAACTATTCCATAACTATTCCACAACTATCCCATAACTATTCCATAACTATCCCACAACTATTCCACAACTATCCCATAACTATTCCACAACTATCCCATAACTATCCCATAACTATTCCACAACTATTCCATAACTATTCCATAACTATCCCATAACTATTCCACAACTATCCCATAACTATTCCATAACTATTCCATAACTATTCCACAACTATCCCATAACTATTCCATAACTATTCCATAACTATCCCACAACTATTCCACAACTATCCCATAACTATTCCATAACTATCCCATAACTATCCCATAACTATTCCATAACTATTCCATAACTATCCCACAACTATTCCACAACTATCCCATAACTATTCCACAACTATCCCATAACTATCCCACAACTATTCCACAACTATCCCATAACTATTCCACAACTATCCCATAACTATTCCATAACTATCCCACAACTATTCCACAACTATCCCATAACTATTCCATAACTATTCCACAACTATTCCATAACTATTCCATAACTATCCCATAACTATTCCATAACTATTCCATAACTATTCCACAACTATCCTATAAGCGATGTTATTAAACCATTTGGAGATTGTAAACTATACAGTATTAATGTAAAGGACCAATATAACACTAATAGTAAAGAAAAACAATACCCCTTGAATTTTATTTAATTTGTTCATTATGGTTTTTTTAATTTGTTTTTGTTTTGTCAGAATTAAGGAATTCAAAGGATTCTTGTGTTTGACATAAGAACATCCCATAATTTCTCCTTTAAAGGGTCTTTATTTGAAGGTTCAGTGCTGGTTCTGACTGTTTCTCCTTAAAGAGAAGTGAAACTGTTGAAATGATCCGTGTTAACTCTGACGGAAGAAAACTCAGATCAAACTTCTCTTCTGTGTTTCCTTCAGTTTTTATTTTCACACTTTAACAAACATTCAAACTGTGCAAATGAATCAAAAGAGTCGGATGAATTCTGTCGACGGACACTGAAGAAGTCACCGAGGCCACAGAGGAACACTGGCATCTTCTACTGGTCTCTACTGGTGTAATCAGTCACATTAAACCATCGTCCACCTCCTGAAACAAACTGAGCTGCTGAACAAACCTTATCTGAGAAACATTCTGTACTTTGTGTTGAACATTCAGTGTGAAATAAACCATAAATAAATATTGTCTCTCTGTCTGAATCATTTCCTCAGGATCTATTTAAGTTAAAGAGCACTTAACTTAAGATGTCTGACCCTCACGTCATAGCATTCCCTCTTTATTTCTGTCACAGCACAGCGCTGCTCTGATGGATTCAGCCCCACTAATACGACTGCTGACACGTAAATGCTGTTTTCTGATTCTTCTTTTCAGTCTGGGAACATTTCTGTGAATGAAACTCAATCATAGCAGAGATACATACATGAACTGCATCTTCAAAAATTCAGACACATCGTTCTTTCATTTACAGAAAATCATTTAAACTAAATATTCGTTTGAAAAATAACAAAAATCTGTCCTTACTGCTTTCTACTGGTCTTTACTGGGTTATACTGAGTTCTACTGGTCTTTACTGGGTTATGATGAATTCTACTGGGTTTTAGTGGATCTTAATGGGTCCTGCAGGTCTTAATTGATTTCTGAGCTCCTCTGTGGCTGCAGTGGATTTCCCAGCATGCCTTGGTAAACAGGTTATAAACAGGAAGTAAAGCTTGATGCACGGCATCAGTAATGAACAGCAACAAAGTCCTTGCTCCGGTGGCCATGTTGGCTCTGAGAGTTGTCACCATGGTGATGTCACGGTAACACTGATCCATCCACACACACACACACGCACACACACACACACGCACACACACACACACTCTGTTCTGTAGTCCATTCGCCAATCAGAGGAGGGCCAACCCTCCACACTCTGTAAAGTTCACTCTGATTGGCTGCTTCCTGTCCGTCTCTTCTTCTGTTCTGTGGGCGTCGCTCTTAGTTAGACGAGCCTCCTCCATCGTCACTTTTCCTTCCCATCATCCTTTGCTCTGCGGGGCGTGGACAGGTGATCTGATCTCAGACCAGCAAGGTCAGACAGTCACGGGTCAGGAAGGTCAGAGGTATCCACGGTAACCTGTCGATCAAACACAGATATGACTCTGTCACTAGTCCCTCTACCTCTATAAGTAGTCCCTTTACCTCTGCAACTAGTCCCTCTACCTCTGCAACTCGTCCCTCTACCTCTGCAACTAGTCCCTCTACCTCTGTACCTAGTCTCTCTACCTCTGCAACTAGTCCCTCTACCTCTGCAACTAGTCCCTCTACCTCTGTACCTAGTCTCTTTACCTCTGTACCTAGTCTCTCTACCTCTGCAACTAGTCCCTCTACCTCTGTACCTAGTCTCTTTACCTCTGTACCTAGTCTCTATAACTAGCCCCTCTACCTCTGTAACTAGCCCCTCTACCTCTGTACCTAGTCCCTCTACCTCTGCAACTAGTCCCTCTACCTCTGCAACTAGTCCCTCTACCTCTGTACCTAGTCTCTTTACCTCTGTACCTAGTCTCTATAACTAGCCCCTCTACCTCTGTAACTAGCCCCTCTACCTCTGTACCTAGTCCCTCTACCTCTGCAACTCGTCCCTCTACCTCTGCAACTAGTCTCTCTACCTCTGCAACTAGTCCCTCTACCTCTGCAACTAGTCCCTCTACCTCTGTACCTAGTCTCTTTACCTCTGTACCTAGTCTCTATAACTAGCCCCTCTACCTCTGTAACTAGCCCCTCTACCTCTGTACCTAGTCCCTCTACCTCTGCAACTAGTCCCTCTACCTCTGCAACTAGTCCCTCTACCTCTGTACCTAGTCTCTTTACCTCTGTACCTAGTCTCTATAACTAGCCCCTCTACCTCTGTAACTAGCCCCTCTACCTCTGTACCTAGTCCCTCTACCTCTGCAACTCGTCCCTCTACCTCTGCAACTAGTCTCTCTACCTCTGTAACTAGTCCCTCTACCTCTGCAACTCGTCCCTCTACCTCTGCAACTAGTCTCTCTACCTCTGCAACTAGTCCCTCTACCTCTGTAACTAGTCCCTCTACCTCTGCAACTCGTCCCTCTACCTCTGCAACTAGTCCCTCTACCTCTGCAACTCGTCCCTCTACCTCTGTACCTAGTCTCTCTACCTCTGCAACTAGTCCCTCTACCTCTGCAACTAGTCCATTTACCTCTGTAACTAGCCCCTCTACCTCTGTACCTAGTCTCTCTACCTCTGCAACTAGTCCCTCTACCTCTGCAACTAGTCCCTCTACCTCTGCAACTAGTCCCTCTACCTCTGCAACTAGTCCCTCTACCTCTGCAACTAGCCCCTGTACCTCTGTACCTAGTCTCTCTACCTCTGCAACTAGTCCCTCTACCTCTGCAACTAGTCCCTCTACCTCTGCAACTAGTCCCTCTACCTCTGTAACTAGCCCCTGTACCTCTGTAACTAGCCCCTGTACCTCTGTACCTAGTCTCTCTACCTCTGCAACTAGTCACTCTACCTCTGTACCTAGTCCCTCTACCTCTGTAACTAGCCCCTGTACCTCTGTACCTAGTCTCTCTACCTCTGTAACTAGTCACTCTACCTCTGTACCTAGTCCCTCTACCTCTGTAACTAGCCCCTGTACCTCTGTACCTAGTCTCTCTACCTCTGCAACTAGTCACTCTACCTCTGTACCTAGTCCCTCTACCTCTGTAACTAGCCCCTGTACCTCTGTACCTAGTCTCTCTACCTCTGCAACTAGTCCCTCTACCTCTGTAACTAGCCCCTCTACCTCTGTAACTAGCCCCTCTACCTCTGTAACTAGCCCCTCTACCTCTGTACCTAGTCTCTCTACCTCTGTAACTAGCCCCTCTACCTCTGCAACTAGTCCCTCTACCTCTGTACCTAGTCTCTCTACCTCTGTAACTAGCCCCTCTACCTCTGTAACTAGCCCCTCTACCTCTGTACCTAGTCTCTCTACCTCTGCAACTAGTCCCTCTACCTCTGTACCTAGTCTCTTTACCTCTGTACCTAGTCTCTATAACTAGCCCCTCTACCTCTGTAACTAGCCCCTCTACCTCTGTACCTAGTCCCTCTACCTCTGCAACTAGTCCCTCTACCTCTGCAACTAGTCCCTCTACCTCTGTACCTAGTCTCTTTACCTCTGTACCTAGTCTCTATAACTAGCCCCTCTACCTCTGTAACTAGCCCCTCTACCTCTGTACCTAGTCCCTCTACCTCTGCAACTCGTCCCTCTACCTCTGCAACTAGTCTCTCTACCTCTGTAACTAGTCCCTCTACCTCTGCAACTCGTCCCTCTACCTCTGCAACTAGTCTCTCTACCTCTGCAACTAGTCCCTCTACCTCTGTAACTAGTCCCTCTACCTCTGCAACTCGTCCCTCTACCTCTGCAACTAGTCCCTCTACCTCTGCAACTCGTCCCTCTACCTCTGTACCTAGTCTCTCTACCTCTGCAACTAGTCCCTCTACCTCTGCAACTAGTCCATTTACCTCTGTAACTAGCCCCTCTACCTCTGTACCTAGTCTCTCTACCTCTGCAACTAGTCCCTCTACCTCTGTAACTAGTCCCTCTACCTCTGTAACTAGTCCCTCTACCTCTGCAACTAGTCCCTCTACCTCTGCAACTAGTCCCTCTACCTCTGCAACTAGCCCCTGTACCTCTGTACCTAGTCTCTCTACCTCTGCAACTAGTCCCTCTACCTCTGCAACTAGTCCCTCTACCTCTGCAACTAGTCCCTCTACCTCTGTAACTAGCCCCTGTACCTCTGTACCTAGTCTCTCTACCTCTGCAACTAGTCACTCTACCTCTGTACCTAGTCCCTCTACCTCTGTAACTAGCCCCTGTACCTCTGTACCTAGTCTCTCTACCTCTGTAACTAGTCACTCTACCTCTGTACCTAGTCCCTCTACCTCTGTAACTAGCCCCTGTACCTCTGTACCTAGTCTCTCTACCTCTGCAACTAGTCACTCTACCTCTGTACCTAGTCCCTCTACCTCTGTAACTAGCCCCTGTACCTCTGTACCTAGTCTCTCTACCTCTGCAACTAGTCCCTCTACCTCTGTAACTAGCCCCTCTACCTCTGTAACTAGCCCCTCTACCTCTGTAACTAGCCCCTCTACCTCTGTACCTAGTCTCTCTACCTCTGTAACTAGCCCCTCTACCTCTGCAACTAGTCCCTCTACCTCTGTACCTAGTCTCTCTACCTCTGTAACTAGCCCCTCTACCTCTGTAACTAGCCCCTCTACCTCTGTATCTAGTCTCTCTACCTCTGCAACTAGTCCATTTACCTCTGTAACTAGCCCCTCTACCTCTGTCTCTAGCCCCTCTACCTCTGTACCTAGTCTCTCTACCTCTGTAACTAGCCCCTCTACCTCTGTAACTAGCCCCTCTACCTCTGTAACTAGTCCCTCTACCTCTGTACCTAGTCTCTCTACCTCTGCAACTAGTCCCTCTACCTCTGTAACTAGCCCCTCTACCTCTGTAACTAGTCCCTCTACCTCTGTAACTAGTCTCTCTACCTCTGCAACTAGTCCCTGTACCTCTGTACCTAGTCTCTCTACCTCTGCAACTAGTCCCTCTACCTCTGCAACTAGTCCCTGTACCTCTGTACCTAGTCTCTCTACCTCTGCAACTAGTCCCTGTACCTCTGTACCTAGTCTCTCTACCTCTGTAACTAGTCTCTCTACCTCTGCAACTAGCCCCTGTACCTCTGTAACTAGTCTCTCTACCTCTGTAACTAGTCCCTCTACCTCTGTACCTAGTCCCTCTACCTCTGTAACTAGTCCCTCTACCTCTGCAACTAGTCCCTCTACCTCTGTACCTAGTCCCTCTACCTCTGCAACTAGTCCCTCTACCTCTGCAACTAGTCCCTCTACCTCTTTTACTATTCCCTCTACAACTAGTCCCTCTACCTCTTTTACTGGTCCGTCTACCTCTGTAACTAGACACTCTACCTCTGTAACTAAACCCTCTACCTCTTCAACTAATCCCACCACCTCTGTACCTAGTCTCTCTACCTCTATAACTAGACCCTCAACCTCTGTTATTAGTCCTTCTACCTCTGTTACTAGTCTCTCTATCTCTGCAACTCGTCCCTCTACCTCTATAACTAGACCCTCAACCTCTGTTACTAGTCCCTCTACCTCTTTTACTGGTCCCTCTACCTCTGCAACTAGTCCCTCTACCTCTGTTACTAGTCACTCTACCTCTACAACTAGTCCCTCTACCTCTGTTACTAGTCACTCTACCTCTACAACTAGTCCCTCTACAACTAGTCCCTCTACCTCTTTTACTGGTCCCTCTACCTCTGCAACTAGTACCTCTACAACTAGTCCCTCTACAACTAGTCCCTCTACCTCTGCAACTAGTCCCTCTACCTCTGTTACTAGTTACTCTACCTCTGCACTGTTACACTTACAATTTTTGATGACTTGTAACCTTTCTTCCTTTTGAGTTTGGATGCATATATTAGTGATATTGGACAAAAACAAAGTCAAATGAATTTAATGTAAAATGAAACTGAATAGAAGGAGAAGAAGATGTTGCGTGTGCCTACCTTGATAAAGATGGTGTCGTCTTTGATATAGCTGCCGGTCTCCAGGACGCTCTGGGACACAAAGAGAGGACAGCCAGAGGCAATGTTCATTTCTGCTGCTGGACGTCTGAAGCTGCTGCTGTTTGGATCCGGCTTAAAGGCATCACCCAGGTGTTTCCTGGATGGACCCTGATCCATCAGCATCAGAGTCACCTGATGGAGAGACAGAGACACAAGTGTCAGGTCTGTCAACATCACTGTGGCTCCAGAACAAGAAAAAGATCCACTTACGATATGATATACCATTCAGTAATCAGTCAATAAACTCTGGGTACCTTCTGTTTAAAGGGCCACGGCAGCAGGGCGTCATACTCCCCCTTCATCACCACAAAGAACAGGGACAGGTGCGTCCCCTTGCCCATGCCGTCTCCGTTCAGGTAGACGCGAGCGCACATCTTGTATCCAAAGTATCCGGTGTAAAATGGCTGCGAGTACAGCGACAATGTCTTTGCTGCCACCGCTTCCTGTTTCCGTCTCTTGTAGTCACGGATCTTCCAGATCAGTGTCCCGTTGTAGCTCGCTGTTTCCAGCACCTGGAAACGCAGGTCCATGTCAGCCAATCGGATCTCATGCACACTCAGCATGTCGTCATGGCGATTCAGCTGAGTCTCAAGGGATGCTGGAAAGATATAGATATTGATTATTGATTTACTGTATTAATTATTGATAGTGCCTATGTGTGAGTCCCCAGACCTCTACCTCTGTGGTTAATACCTCTAACTCTGTAACTAGACCCTCGACCTCTGTAACTAGTTCCTCTACCTCTGTAACTAGCAACTAGTCCCTCTACCTCCGTAACTGGACCCTCAATCGCTGTAACTAGTCCGTCTACCTCTGTGGCTAATACCTCTAACTCTGTAACTAGTCCCTTAACTGCTGTAATTAGTCCCTCTACCTGTAGTACTAGTCCCCCCCCAGTGTGTGTGTTCTCACCCAGAGTGTGTGTCGTGGATCCAGCTCCGCTGCGTCCTCCTTGTTCCAGAGTGTTCAGTCTTGTCCGGACGTTCTCCAGCGTTCCTCGAAGGTTCTCCACCTCGTCTCTGAGCAGACGGAGAGAACGCAGCTCCAGCTCCACCTCCAGGAGCTTCTCTGAGTGAGAGCTCATCAGTTTCTGCAGAGAGAGTGTAATATTACTAACATTTGCATACTGTAGCATGATGTAGTAGTATTACTGGTATGTAGTAGCAGCATAAGTACTTTGTAGTATTGTTACCTGCATGGTGGCCAGTTTCTGCTCCATCTGGCGGTTCTTCTCTCTCAGTTCATCGTTCTGGTTCTCCAGTTCAGACAGACGACTGCTGAGAGCAGGAAGCACCTTATACCTGTCCAGCAGCTCACCTTTAACATCCTCCACCTGGACAGACACACACACACGAGTCAGATCTGTCAGATATACTCACACTGCACCTTCTGCTGCTGTGGTTTCTTTGCTCTGGTTGCTATGATTACCTTGTTCTCTAAGGAGGCGTTTCTGTTAACCATCATTCTTAGGTGTTCAGCTGCAAAGGTAGACTCATGTTGCCTCATGTCCTGATTCAAACCCTGAAACACACATTACCGCAGTACATGACGTACACACAGTACATACATTAACGGAGTACACATTATGTAGTATGTACAGGACACACAGGTACATTCACACTGAGGGGGAGGAGTTACCTTGAAGGTGCAGCCATAGCGATGGAACTGACAGCTCACCTGAGCTTTGGGACAGTCGTGTTGGTGACTGGAGAGCTGAAACACATCAATCAATATGATCAGTACTAACGGTAGCAAACACCTGGAGAGTGTTGTGATTGGTGAACAGGTAAGGTGTACCTCGCTCCGCGGCAGTGAGGTGAACGAGCAGAGGTTTGGACACGACACCGGGAACGCCGGGCACACCGTCTCTTTATGTTTCTGACAACACACATACTTTAACATCATCATTCAAACTTTATTTATACTGTAGCTCCATCACAACAACAGCTGCACCACACCTGCAGTGATGTCAGCAGTGATGTCATGGGTTACCTGCAGGTCAGTCAGAGGCATCTTGGTCATGCAGAAGTCGCAGGTGGTCTCTCTGTGTTTACATTTCCAGTTCAGGTGGTCAGGAATTTCCTTCCTCATCATTCGCTCTTTACATTTACCCAACGGACACGGAACCTCAAAGAACGGACACACGTTCAGGTGGTCCTACAGGTGAGACAAGTGAGAGAATTATATAGAGTTTTATATATGTATATATGTGAACAATCTAATCTAATGTAATGAAGTCAAGATCGTTGGCTTTTGATATAGAAAGCTGTTTTAACGATGAGGTGTCCAACATAAATCATTGAATGAGACACCTGACAGCCAATAAGAGAGCAGGACTCTGTTGCCATGTTAACAGTGTATGCTGTCATTGCTCACAGGTATCTGCTGCAGACTCATCTGCTCCTGACAGCCGTTGTTCTCACTGCGACAATAAACCTTCAGTGCCATGATTTCCCGATGACAGCAAACGTCTCTGAAGATCTGGAACAAACACACTGATCAATACTCTGTGATTCACTCTCTGATCAGTAATCAATCAATACTGATGCTGATGTCACTCCCTGCTCACCTTGTTATTGAACAGCGGCTCCATGTCAGCTGGACACACTGGGTTAGGACGACTGCAGGACGCATGCACGCACACACACACACACACACACACACACACAGTTACTGATTCAAGAGTAAACAGTCTGACACCTGTTCTACACCTGTGACACCTGCTCTACACCTGTGACATCTGCTCTACACCTGCTCTACACCTGTGACACCTGCTCTACACCTGTGACATCTGCTCTACACCTGCTCTACACCTGTGACATCTGCTCTACACCTGTGACATCTGCTCTACACCTGTGACATCTGCTCTACACCTGTGACACCTGCTCTACACCTGTGACATCTGCTCTACACCTGTGACATCTGCTCTACACCTGTGACATCTGCTCTACACCTGCTCTACACCTGTGACATCTGCTCTACACCTGTGACATCTGCTCTACACCTGTGACATCTGCTCTACACCTGTGACATCTGCTCTACACCTGCTCTACACCTGCTCTACACCTGTCAGACCTGTGACACCTGCTCTACACCTGTGACACCTGTGACACCTGTGACACCTGTGACACCTGCTCTACACCTGTGACACCTGTGACACCTGCTGGACCTGTGACACCTGCTCTACACCTGTGACATCTGCTCTACACCTGTCAGACCTGTGACACCTGCTGGACCTGTGACACCTGGTCTACACCTGTCGCACCTTCATGTGTCCAGGTGGACTTACTGTAGCAGTGGTTGCGCAGGCTGAGGAGAACCAGGTGTGACCTGATTGACTGGCAGTATTTATCGGTTAGTGTACCTGTATACACCTGTACAGGTGATCACACGGCAGCAGAAACACCAGAACATAAAGAGAGTCGGGTTTATTCTACCAACTGACAGATGATGTAGGACAGACAGATGGTGTTGTCCAGGTGTGTCCGTCTCTCTCCACATGTCCACCTGTCTGGCTCACCTGAGGATGTCGTTGATGCAGCTCTGACAGAAGCGGTGTCCGCACTCAGTCTGGCGGGGCTGACACAGGACCAGCCTGCAGGCCTCACAGCAGTATTTGGCCTCTGGAGTCTCTACAAAGTGATCTCTGAATCCTCCGTGAAGAGGCAGGAAACCTGCAGGCACACCTGGACACACAAACAGCAGATCTGACGTCAGTCATCAACTGCACACCTGCTGGAATCCATCTGGAAGTCATACTGATGGTATTTATTATTGTTAGTGACGGCTTTGGTCGCTGGTTCCTCATTTGATGCTCCAAAATGGAAACAAGGTCGGAGTTGGGGCGTCAAGACAGTTTGACGGGCCTCATAATGCTTTTAGTGCGTAACAGACGTACAACAGAGAGACGCTTCCAGTGTGTTTGGCCTTCAGAGTTTCAGTAATAGAGGAGGAAATCTGTAAAACAAACTTCAATTACACAGATTCCTGACTCTGAGAATAGCCACGCCCACTTATCTTTGCAAGCTGCTGATTGGTTAGAACACATGAAGCTGCTGATTGGTTAGAACAAATGAAGCTGCTGATTGGTTAGAACAAATGAAGCTGCTGATTGGTTAGAACACATCAGGCTCTTGAATATAGCCAATGAATCAACAGAACTCTCAGCCAATCACAGTGCAGGGTCCAGCTGACGATGATGGAGGAGGTGTTTACCTTGTGGAGGAGCAGAATCACTAGGAGGCCAGGGATTGGCTGGTCTGTGAGGAGGTGGGGTGATAGGAGGAGCCACGGATAAGGGCGGGGCCAGGGAGGGCGCCACCTGCTGGAGGGGAATCTGCACCTCCCTCCCGTCAGCACTCCTCCCCGCTGACATGACCTGTTAATGAGATAATTAACAGCTAAAACAAGAGTCCCAAGATGAGACACCAAACATTTAAATATGTTAAAAATATGTTTTAACATATTAAATGTGTTTAATGTGTTTGTGTGGCTGAAATTGTTTATAAAGTCAGTAAAAAGCTTTGAACTGAAACTGACATTTAACAAGCTGAACGAGGCTCAACAGAGGCTGAATATTCTCACCAGACTTCCATCATAAAGAACAACATCAGAGTTTGAACAAAGTTTCTATTTCAAAGTATGAAAACATCATCTACACACACACATAAGCTTGCCTAGCTATCCTAAAGCCAAACCTTCACCAGGAGATCGTAGATGACGTTTTGCCTCATTAGGACCAGGCTTTGGTCCCCATGAGGACTACTGGTCCCAACAAGATAGGTGTTTATAACAGAAAAGGTCTCCATGAGGTAACAAAAACACACAAACACACCTACAGCTCTCAGTGTTTCCAGAGGAGAGGTTTTCCTCAGCAGCTGATCTGGTTTTATAAACATTTAAAGAGAAACAGCTGCTCTCTGAACGCTGAACAGTCGTCATCAATAACTGACACCAATCAGGTTCTTTTTGTCATTGATGAACCAGAGCTGGAAAGTGTACATGCTAATGTTGAAATATGTGATTTTTTCGTGGGTTTCCTCTTGCAGATCTAGGAATGGCTCTGCAGACTAATCAATCTGATGGAAGCCATCAGATCGCCGTCAGGAGCCACAGAGACATCATGAGGTTAAATCCCATAAATCTGTGTCACTAACCAGCAGGACCTACCTGGCTCTCGCTGAGGGAGACAGTTGCTGGAGTCGGTACGGAGGACTGACCGGACTGTGGCAACTTTTCCCCGAATAAATTTTAAATTTGAAGTTTTTTTCCATATACTGTGCAAAGTGCAGGTGTTTTCTCTTGTATTTTGAAAGCAGAGTGTTATCCAGTGAAGGATGTAGTGGGTCAGATACTCTTTATGAGCCTTTAGGTAGACGCATCTCTTATTGACTATTCTGATTGTTTGGCATCATTAGTTATTCATGTCATATTATGTAAACATAGATAATAAATAAATAGGCTTCTATTTGCTGACTTCGAGATTTAACTTGTCGTAACTCTGCTTGTACAGTTTGTAGCGACTTTTACAGTTACGATAATAAAGTTTCTTCCAAAAGAAAATGCTGTGAGTGTGTGTGTGTGTGTGTGTGTGTGAGAGAGAGAGAGAGAGAGAGGAAAAATTGTGAAGTTATATTGTCATGTGTCATCCTGCAGAAACTGATCATCACATAAATAACTGTCATGTTGGGGGGGCAACAGAGTGCAGCTTTATACTGAGAAGGACTTGATTTACATATTTGGTACCAAATTAAAAAGGAAGTTGTGTCTTTCAATGAAAACAACTTGTGATTGTTTGTGACACAGCTGTTTGTTTAGATTGAAATGAGGTCTGATCTTCTTTCACTTTCTGTCTGAGATCGATTATTCAGGTCTGACTGTAGTTTTACTGTTTCCATCAAATTACAGTCGTTTATTCATCTTACAAACATTTATTGATCACGTATGTGTCATGTATGAATCATGTATGTATCATGTGTTCTCCGTGTTTTCGCTTCTTCTTGTCTGAAACCATCTTTGATGTAAACACTGATCATGCTAACAACGTTAGCTTCTTGTTTCTTAGCGGTTTGTTCAATAAAGCTCATTTTACATTCAATCATCTTAATAACAGCTTCAGGTTCTACTGAGGTTCTATTGAGGTTCTATCGGGTTCTGCTGAGTGTTGGACTCACATGAATCTCCTCCGCAGGCCACAGCTCACTCGGCTCGGCGGCTCGGCGGCTCTCTCCGGGATTCAAACCGTCACCCTGCCGCTGCCTCGGAGCCTCCGGGCCGCAGGCGGACTCCTCATGGTCCGGGTTCAGGGTTCTCCGGGTTCTCCGGGTTCTGCGGGTTCTGTCGGTCCAGTCCTGGGAGAGAGAAATCCGGGATCCAGAGCAGAGATCCAGCGGGGAGACTGAGCTGATCACACTGGAAACCCCCTCTGCTTCTTCCGCCCAGGAAATCCCCCACTGCCCGGGGAGAGCCAGGCCGCCGGGGGGCGCTGTTACCCGGGGAGAGCCAGGCCGCTGGGGGGCGCTGTTACCCGGGGAGAGAGCCAGGCCGCCGGGGGGCGCTGTTACCCGGGGAGAGAGCCAGGCCGCCGGGGGGCGCTGTTACCCGGGGAGAGCCAGGCCGCCGGGGGGCGCTGTTACCCGGGGAGAGAGCCAGGCCGCCGGGGGGCGCTGATCACCTCGTGCTGATCTTTTTAAAATATATTTATTGTTCTCATATTTTACTTATACAACAAAGACATAAAAAGTAGGTCAAAACAGGGAGAGAAAAAACAGAAAGAAAAATAATTGATATATAGTTGTTTAGTTCAGCAGACTGTCATACATGAACTTCCTTTCTTCATCAGTTCATCAGAGTAAAGTTGGGGTAACTGAGCCTCCACATGCTGGGCCTCTTTCCTGATGATAAGAAATTAAAAATGAAATAATCATAAAATGATCAGCCTTTGTTTTCTACAGGCAAAATACTGAATTGCACTTAAAAGATCTTTTTTTAAATATTTTAAATCGACTTGATTCTCATCACAGACTTTGAGTCTATTTGTGATAAAATGTTAAAACTAATAAAATCCAGTCATCATGTTTTCTTTCAGCTTAGATAACAATATATTTATTTATTCTCATGGAATAGAGTCTGTGTCACACCTTAAACATAGGGCAGTTGGAGTATATACCAGCATCAAACCACAGTTCACCATGTCTAGTGTGTTAAACCAGCAGTCAGGTGTCCATAGTAACAGTGAAAGAGGTTTTCCTCGCTGTAATCATTCCTCCTGTTCATACTGGATATTAAAAGATCCTTCAAATGTGCTTTAATGGAAGTGATGGAGGCCAAAATCCACAGTGTGTCCACACAGTCATTTAAAGTCTGTGTGAAGCTTCTATTCAGCTTCAGCAGTCTGAGTTAGTCATATCAAGTGGATATCTGACACATTTACAGTCTTTTTAGCATCAAATTCCCTCTTTGTGTTTCCTCGGACAGTGTTTCCCTGTTGAGCTGCAGGTGGAAGTATAGTAACAAAAAGAGGAACTTTGGCACTAAAAAGACTGTAACGTTGAAAGATATCTACTTGATTTGACTCATTTGGACGCTGAAGCTTAATATTAGCTTCAGACTGTGGATTTTGTCCTCCATCACTTCCATTGTAAGGTCATTATGAAGGATCTTCTAATGGTCAGTATGAACAGGAGGAATGATTACATAATTTGAGTTCAATTGATTTTGAATATGCAGGTCATTTCAGCTGCTGCAAAGTTAGAAACTTATTTTATTTTATTGATATTATTGTGTTCACGAATTCAGACACTCCTTTAACTGTATAATATATAAAAGTACATATTTGGAAAATGTTAATATTATTAATTGTGAGAAGTTGAGTTTCCTGAAACAGAGATGTGAGCAGCATGACTAAAGAATAATAAATAACTTTATTTCCCACTTATTCAAACAGATTTGGTGACTTTTTACTGACATAATTGTGTTCCCTCTCTCAAAGTCTCAAAGGTTAATATTCAAAATAATTAAGTTTTCCGTCCTTGAAACTTCTTCATTTTGTTATTTTAAAGGTCGATCTTTGTCCATCAGTCAGAGAGAAAATACGTTTACATGAAACTTTACTGACTCAGACTGGATGCAGTAGCACAGGTTGACCAGTAGGTGTCTCCACTCAGTTTCTGATTCAGAGAACTTAAAACATAAAGTTTTTCATCCTGAGTTCAGTTTTTGTTTCAAACCATCACACTGGAAATCTGTACTCAGGTTTCAGATCTCAACATGAACATCAGCAGATTCTCAGCAGCGTTGCAGCCAAGCTGCGCTTATAAAGAGGTGGCTTTGTGGGTAATCTGTGTGTGTGACGTGGTGTGAAAACACTGCCAGTCAGAAAAATGTGTGTGTGTGTTTTTAGCCATAGCAACAGAAAATAGCTGTACGCCGATGGAGAAGAAAACTGTTAGTGAAGAAAGAGTCAGATGCATCACAGAGAGGTTATATATCAAGTCTGCTGCGGCGCGGGAATAAAGCGCCCCATTCTCCACCGCACAGTTGGTCCGGACTCTTTGCAAAGCTTGTTACCAGCTTTGAGCCAGGTTATGCTAAGTGAGCTAGTGTCACACCAGTGGCCGCCCAACTACGGCTCGGGGCTGTGAGACTGGATAGGTAACACTGGGGGCTCGTCCGAGATCTACTCTGCAAGTAAGAGAAACGAGGGACATCTCATTCTTTGGGAGGAAAATAAAATAAAATCTGCAGTGGGCCAAGCGAGAGGAAATGGCAGCATGCAGGGATGACGGTACCGTTAAGAAGCACATCGAGGTAATAAGCCCAAATATCAGCACACACCCGTTTTGGCGGACACACCAACAATGTATATAACACCAACCCCTTTGTGACTAGCATGGAGCTAACATTAGCCACACATGAAATGGCAGCCCATACAACAACATCGCAGCCAAATGTGGTGTGGCCGCTCACTCCACGGTCCTCACTGCATACTAACACCCTCACCACACCGCCAGCCCAGCAAATAGCAGCATGTGGTGAGTCTGTGACTTTATCTCAGCTGAATTACAGCTCAACCAGAGGTACAGCCTTAGACCCTGGCCCAGCATTATATAGCATTGGAAATGACTCAACAACAGCCTATGCTTTCACTGTCGGTGACCAGCTAGTTAACCCATTCACCCCCATGAACTGTAACTATTGTGACAGCAGCACCCCAGGTGCCCTGGCTCAAGCGCCGTTCCCACCATTGACAGTGTCACCATTCATCCCATGTAAGCCCCAGCATGTGGGACCAAGTTATTGAGTGCAAGCCGTGGGCTGCGACTACACTCTGTCCAGGGATGCACTGCCACCAAGGAGTGGATAAAAAAGCTGTGTGATTATGGCTAACATAACCTGAGACAGGCTAAGTCTGCAGCACGCAGCTGCTCATTACATTCAATGCACTGTGATGGTGTTGCAAACAGTAGTGACAATGAACTCTATGGACAACAGGAAAGGATTCCCACACTGCGGCCAGGACAGTTGATGGGTCCGGTGCATGGAAAGACTGTTTGCCAGTTTGAAAGCTGCGCACAGGCCAACCGCTGGTCAGAGAAACCAATGGTGGTGCAGCTTAGGTTAGATTTGACTGGAGCAGCTGGGGCTATTGTTCATAAGAACCCAAGATCTGGTCGGTGGAGCTATCAGCGGATTGTGGATGAGATAGAGGCCGCCTATGGGCCATGCTCAGAGCATGCAGCAGCCATCGGCATTGAACTGAAACAAAGATCAGGTTGCCAGGGGAAACCCAGCATGCAAGACGACATCAATGAAAAGGTTTCTATCATGTACGCTGATTGTACAGAGCGGGAGCTGAAGGCCATCGGTGTGGAGACTTTCACTAATGCCCTGGCTGATGCAGAGATGATACAAAAGCTCTTGGAGGAGCAGCCACGCACACTGGCAGGTGCCTACATAGCCCACTGGTATGAGACAACCAGAAGGGCTGCCAAAGCAGTCATACAGCTGATGCAGGCAGGTGCACACAGTTCAGCAGAGTAAAGAGCCAGAGCGGCTATGGTACATGACAATGCTAACCAGCAATGGCAGCTCAAGGGAAATAATAGGCAGGGGAAAAAGAACTTTGGAGAGCTCGTCTGCCACAACTGCTCAGGTATTGGACATATTCAGAGAAATTGCCCTTCTCCTCACTGCCCTAAGCAGCACACTGTGAGTGCTGGGCCAACACCAGCATCTAACCTGGGCACAGTCATCGTCTGCGCTAAAGGCCAGGAAGAGGAGACATGTTCATGTAATGATATACAGGCTGGAGATTTGTGTCTTGCTAGACTCTGGTGCTCAAAGGAGTGTGCTGCCCCTCCACTACGTCAGTGCTTTCTCTGTCGAGGCCAGAACCCCCATACAACCATTAATCACTTGAACCCTTCAGGCCCTCAGGTCAGAAAGCCTGCCAGTCTTGGGAGAAGTTGATATCCCAGTACACATTGGGAGCCACGTTGCCACTGTGAACTTCATTGTAGCCGACACCAACGGGGGCACCGAAGTCACCCTGGGGCACCCTTTTCTGCTGCAAGCATGGGCCTGCTTGGACTACGGCTGCAGAGAAATAACCCTCTTTGGGGAAAAAGTACCCTGCTGCAATGTTGGCTCGGAACCAGAGGTGCACTTTGTCAGGGTGGCATGCTGGACAGTGCTGGGACTGGGCAGTGAGTATGTAGTGCCTGGCACCGTGTACCTCTGGCCTGCCACTGATGGAGACCTGTTGTTGAGCCCAATCAAGTGTTTCATTGGAGGACACTGTGACCTGATGGCCCGGGTCGTTGTGCAGGCACGACAGTCTGCCCACATTTCCATCAGAGTCTTCAACCCTGGTGCCACCTCTGTCACCTTGAAGAAGGGGGCCTTGCCGGGGTCCTTCAGCTAGCGAAGGTGCTGGAAGTGGCAGCGCCTCAGTCTCTCAAAGTCCCAACAGCTCCTGAACTTGTTAACCACGCCGCTGCTTCTGTACTCTCCACCTGCAGGTCCTGTACTCGGAAAGCTGTATGAGCCTGATGATGTCTTCTTTACCGGGCCCACCAACTTCGGCCCCATCCGCCTTGTGCAACACGACATCCTGACTACCCCTGGGCCACCGATGAGGCAGCAACCCCGCAAAATGGCCAGAGACAAACAGATTGATACAGCAGCTGTGCTGCACCGATCGTGATTCTGCAGAAGAAGGACCAGAGCCCACGTCTATTTGTGGACTACAGACCCCTGCTTTCTGTACCCGTAAGAGACTTTTTGAGTGGAACGTGATGCCTTTTGGACTCTGTAATGTGCTGACCACGTTCTAGTGGCTTATGGACCATGTCCTGGTCAGATTACAGTGGGAGACGTGCCTGGTGTATCTTGATGACATCATAGTCCTGGGGCAGGACATCACGCAAATGCTGGAGTGGCTAAGTCAGGTGTTCCACAGGCTGTATGGAGCCAACCTAAAGTTGAAACCATCCAAGCGCTGTTTGCTCCAGGAGCAGGTTTCCTACCTGGGGCACGTTGTCTTGGCCAAAGGCATTGCTACCGACCCCCAGAAGGTGCAAAAGGTGGTTGAGTGGCCTACCCCCCAGAGCATCTCAGAGGTGCGCCAGTTTGTTGGCTTGGCGTCCTACTACCGACATTTCGTTGAGGATTTTGCCACATGGGCTAAACTGCTCCATGTACTCACTAAAAAGCATGCACATTTTAACTTAACAGCCGAGTGCCAGGAGGCATTCGAGGAACTGAAAGCCTGGCTCACATCAGTGCCTGTGCAGTGCCCTTTCACAGTGGTGAATTCTTCTTGGACACTGATGCTAGTGACTGGGGGATTGGGGCAGTCCTCTCCTAAATGCAGGGAGATAAGGAGAGAGAGCTGGCTTCTGGGAGTAGGAGATTGTCCTCTATGGAGCAAAACTACTGCACCACCAGACAGGAGCTCCTGGCGTTAGTGGAGTTCACTTCTCGCTTCAGACAATATCTGCTCAGGAGATCGTTCACTGTTCGAACCGACCACAGCAGCCTGTGCTGGTTAGCCAAGCTGAGGGAGCCAGAGGGACAATTTGCCCACTGGTTGGAGAAACTAACGGAATATGACTTCCAGTGCTCCACTTGCCAGGCAGGCTTCACCAAAAAAGCTGACGCCTTGTCCAGGAGACTGTGCAGGAGCTCATGTCCCTGCACCATGCCCAAGCCCGACTCCAGCAGCAACCAGCACCAGCACAAGGAGGTACAGTGTAGTCTGACAGACTGTCCAGCAGAAGGGGTCCTCCTCACAACAACCCCAGAGCAAACCCTAGTGGGGGTAGTCGACATTCTCAGCAATAACAGTTATGACCACCTCCTATTTCACTCAAGTGTCAAACGGCTGAGTGAGTCACCTCAGACTGATTTGTTCAGGGGTTGGACCCAAGAGCAGCTGAAAGTGGCAGAAACAACTGACCTGGACATAGCGCCCGTGTGCAAGTGATTTGAGGAAGGGTGGAACCGACCGACATAGACTGAGCACCCTGGAGCTCCGCCACCAAAGCTTGCTGGGCACAGTGGAAATGGCTCTATCAGAGGGATGGGTCATACTGAGGAAGTTTTACTGGGCCAAGAGAAAGGTGTTTTACCCACAAATCCTGCTGCAGCATCCATACCGTACCTTTGTAATGGCACAGATGCATGGAGGGCCAGTGGGTGGTCACTTTGGGGCCTTAAGACCAGGTACTTTTGATATGACATGAAAATCGATGTCACACTGTGGTGCTGCACTTGCATCAGCTGTGCTGCCAAGGCTCGCCCTAGGAAGACTCCACAGGCGACTTGATGGCTTGTACGCTGCCCGACAACGATACTGTCAGTTTCCCTCTGCTCTATGTCTTGCAAATCAGAGAGTGGTTGGAACTTTCTCACCAGCTGGCACGGGAAGCTCTGGGGAGGTCTGCTGAGCATCCCAAAACGACAGTATGACAAAAACATTCACCAAGTCCATTACCTAGTAGGAGTTGCAGTATGGTACCTGATTAAGGGCACCAAGAGAGTGAAGATCAAGGTACAGAAATTCTTGCCTTCTTATGAGGGCCCCTATTTCATCGTGGGCCAGCTGGATGACTTGGTCTACCATATCCAGAGGAGCCAGAGGGCAAAGGTCAAGGTGGTCCATCATGACAAACTCAAGCCTAACCATTCCAGGACTCCACTGGACAACAGCTGGGTCTTCCAAAGCCTTGACAAGTGGGCACCAATGGAGGTCCTCCCTCCAGCATCAGACAGAAGCTCCAATGACCCGGACATCAGTCCCCTCAACCTGCAGGACACTCCACCAGAGACTGTGGTTACTGCCGTGGAGGCCCTCCTGGTGGGGGACATGTCCAGTGTCTCCCTCCTACCTTCACTCCACTTCAGAGACCCTGGATGGTCCACAGGGCTTCGAACAAGCTTGGTGACTGGGTAGTCACTGAGCATTGCTAAGAACTGGAGAGACTTTATCTGAGTTAGCTAGTGGTGAGATCATTGTCCTGGGAGAGGGCAAGAATGTGCCCCAGTCTCACTGGGAGTAATGGTAGTCTACCCGGAGCTCCCTTGTTTAAAAAAAAACAAAAAAACCAAGTATTCCAGAGTGTTAATTTTGTAAGAAAAGAGCTCCAGAACTGTATTTTTGTAAGTTGCACTAAGTAGTGAGATACATTAAGCACTGTTCATATTTGAGAGCACACTGAAAATGCATAGGCCTTGTCTGGGTGTAAATGTGACATGCTAATACTTTGTAATATACACACTGTGGCTGCACTTCATTATTTTAGCACCCTTGACATGTGACCCACTGTTGAGAACTCCTATGAGTAAGTTAAAGCAGGTGGTTTACTATGTTTACAGGTGTCTAATCTTTTTTCTTTCTCCCGTAAAGTCCTATGTTGAGAGTTAATGTCCTATTTTACATATTTTTGTTTGCCTTGCCTCAGGAAGATGTGGTTTGTCTTTATCCTAGTAGGGAACAAATATGTTAGGATTACATGTCTCTATTGAGAAGACTGCCCCTTTATTCAGTTGTGAGAGTGTGAATATAGTGTTACATTTCTGCGAGAAGGACATGCAGTAGGCACTTAAGAGACATTTTGTGGACATTACCCCCTCTGTTTTCTGTTGCCTTCCACTGGGGGAGGACCTATTCAAGGACTGTGGGAAATGTGTTGTTGTGGGAAATGTTCCTTTGTAAAATGTTTGTTTTCCCTTTCCAATGTATGTAACTGATCATCACCCAGAGTGGGGGTAGTGGTGCAAGCCAAGCCTGCTCCTTTAAGGAGGTGGCTTTGTGGGTAATCTGTGTGTGCGACATAGTGCAAAAACACTGGCAGTTGGAATTGTGTGTGTGTTTTTTAGCCCCAGCCACAGAAAATAGCTGTATGCCAATATGCTGCAGTGCTGGAATACAGCGCCCCATTCTCCACCGCAGAGTTGGTCCGGACTCTTTGTAAAACTTGTTACCAGCTTTGAGCCAGGCTAAGTGGGCTAGTGTCACGCCAGTGGCCACCCAACTACAGTTCAGGGCTGAGAGACTGGATAGGTAACAGCAGGTTTAGTTTTAAAGATTAAATAAAGTTTAATCAAACAATCTGTTCTTCTCCCACAATGCAATGTACAAAGGAAATGGAGGAGGTGCTGTTAAGAAACAAAAATAAATAATTAAATCTTTAAACTTTCTTCTTGAAGTTTTTATTAAACAGCTGACAGGAAATAAAGAGATGAAACCTCAGGATGTGTCCATAGTGATGTCACAGTCAGTGTGATGTTACTTCCTGTCAGTATAAAACATGTTGATGTCGACAGAGAAAAATATTATATACATATATATATATATATATATATATATATATATATATATATATATATATATATATATATATTATGTTTAATGTTTCAGAGAAAAGAATGTGAAGAAACACTCATTTATTGATGAACTTTGGTTTATTTTCACTTCTCACCTACACTGGATGACATCATCAGGTTAGGACACACCCCCTAACTGAGTGACATCATCCAAGATGACCCCCAACCCCCCTACCCCGCCATACAGCCACACACACATACAAGAAAAAAAGATTAAATCAACAAAAACTGTTTAAAGGTATACTGCGCAGGATTTTCCTAAAAAACAATGTACAGACTCATACAACAGTGATCCCTCTCAGTCATCACTTATGACCCACTAGAAGTGTGTCTGTATGTATCTGCAGAGACTCTGCCCTCTGCCTGTATTTTCTTATTACATTGTTGTGTTTGGGGCGTTTCTTGGCTTCAACCTTTGGGCAGTGGGTGTGTCACCCCCAGCCGATAACAGCACAGGGTGTGAGGTCGGGACTCGTAGCGTAGCGACCAGGTTACATAGCTTTTTCTGTGTCTCTCCTCTGCTCCGCTTTGCTCTCTTTCTCTGTGTCGGGGATGTATGAAGAGCAGCGGGTCTGTGTGTCTGCTGACCGAGGGCGGCTGAGCTACACACACACAGAGCAGAGAGACCACAGCGGACAAGATGAAGCTCTGCATGCTTCCTGCAGGGCTGTGCGGAGGTGTGGCCGTGTTCATTTGTGCTTTCAAACCCTCCCTCTTTCCCCCTTCCTCGCTCTCCCCCTCACTCCCTCCTTCTCTCTCTTTCCCTCTCTCCCCTCTCGCTCACTCGGGGGAGGAGGGGCCAACTTTGAATGCTGTGTGTTTACAAACACCAACTGACAAATCCTGCATATTATACCTTTAAAAACATAAAATATCAATAAAACAGGCCCCACCCACTTTGATTGACAGGTCATTTCTATTTCCTGATTGGTCCAGAACAGTGATGACAGTTCATCAGATCACACATACCTGATCAATTGATTGATCAATAAAAGTCCAACATTCTAATTGATAACCAGGAAGTAAAATTTTAAAAAATGATGACATCATAAAAAACAGAGGGGCGGAGTCAGAGATCCTCAGGAGGGCAAAGGCTTCTGGGAGTCCAAGTCCGCCGGAGAGGACGACTCCTGCAGAGAGAGAACAAGTAGAACTCAGTAGAACACAGTAGAACACAGTAGTATTGTATTATAGTAACATGAGAACTCCTTCCTCACCTCCTTCGTCTCTCTGATGACAGCCTCCTTCGTCTCCCTGACAACAGTCTCCTCCTCCTCCTCGGCAGGACCGACCTCCATCTTGTCATCGTCCCCGGTGGCTCCGCCCTCCACACCGTGCTCCGCCTCCCACTCCAGCAGGACCTCGTCCAGGTTAAACCTGCGTCTGTAGTTCACCAGGAAGTTCTTCACCTGCACCACAGACTTGTTACCAATCACATCGGAGATCGCCTGGAAGTCCCGTCCATACTTTCTGATGGCTGCACGTCATTGGACAAGAGGGAAAAGGTTAGGAGTGGTCACGGACTGAAGGGTTTTAATCAAGTTATTTAAGGTTTAATTAATCCAGGTCTGTCACCTGGGTAAGGGTAGACAGTCAGGTGGTTACAGGTAGGGTTGGGTATTGTTTGAATTTTATCAATTCTGATTCCGATTTCCGCTTCTGCTAATTGATTCCCAGTTTCGATTCCAATATGGTAAAAAAAAGAGGTCAAATGTTTAGATAACAAAATTATCTTTATTCTTTAAAGTCTTTACTTTGACTTTTATTGTTTCATTAAAAGAAGTAAATTCAAAGTCTTTTTAAGTCCTCAGTGTCTTGTCAGTGTAAAGACCAATTCTTGGACCTGCACACAGACATGCACACCAGTGAACGGGGTTGCAGCATAACTTTCCAGAGCTGTAAAATCCAGTCTGTGAATACTACTGTGCAGTGTTTTCTGCTCAACCTTTAAACACAATAATCTGTTACTCCAACCGGACTGCTGGATCATATTTCATTGTCTCACCCTTGTATTGTTTTACACATGCAGCAATGTTTTCAGTCTGAATGCAGCTGATGAGTTCCTTTACGTTAATGAGCAAGAAGAAAAAGTTGAAAAAGCAAAGTGACAGCTTAATGACAACAGGAAAACAGTAACTTATAAACATATATGGTGTGTCACAGCTTGGTATCCCTGGCTCTAGTGGAGGTGCTGGCTAGGTGCTAACGCTGGCTGATGACACACTCAGGCTAGGAGACCGACGCCATGCTGCCTTAAATGTTTGGTCAGATTTGATGTTACACACTTAAGAGCGTTTACCGCAGTCGATCTTTCACCCAGTACTGTTGTGATGTTAGCCATGCATGCTCGTATGTAAAAAAATCGACATGCTGTTGCGTTGATGGATAACGGAGACAGATCCTGGCAGACAGAAGATATGTAGCGCGTTTAGGAACCAAAAAGCAGAATTGAAATGAAAATTTCTCGATGATTCCTTTGGAATTAGAATTATGGAACCAGTTCTAATGTGGAACCAGTTCTCGATTCCCAACCCTAGTTACAGGGAGACAATCAGGTGGTTACAGGTGGTTTCAGGGGGACAGTCGGCGATTACCTTGTACAGCCAGCAGTTGCTCCTCAGTGGTCCAACGACTGTTAAACTTCTGATTCACCTGAAAAACAGCAACATGACAACACGAAGATTAGCAACTACAACCAGCAACATCAACAGACAACCAGTTGGAGTGTGTTGCTGTGTTGCCATGGTTACCTCTGGTTGCCTGAACTCCTCAACTCCTGAGCTGAGCTTCTCCTTCAGAGTGCTGTTCGACTGTTTGATGGTCTGAATCTGAAACAGAGAGACAGACAGGTGAGCAGACACAGGTAGACAGACCTGTCTCTTGATGGAGACCAGCTGACAGTGGGTGTGTAATGGTACACAAAGTTCACGGGTTTGGTATTAATGACTTTACACTCCATGTTTCACTATGGAGAACGGAGCATATTTTAATAGTAATGTTGCACTCTTTCAGTGCTATGTGTCCCCTCCTTAGTCATTCTGACGGCAGCGACACTACAGGGTAACCAAGTTAACCAGGCTACCTTGGCTAAGCTAGCTAGCTTACATCCATGAGCATGCTACATCTAAGTCGTGCGCTACCAAAACATTCAAGGTGGAACTTGCACTTTACAATTATTGTTCTGCACGTTTAAGTAAGTGGATTATTAAACTATTTGACAATAACTGTTTGGGTCACAAAGCATATTCTTCATACGACTGCATGCGCCGAACCATAATGTCTGTACCGTGATGGTTTCGGGACAAATACACACACACCATTACAGACAGACAGGTAGACAGACCTGTCTCTTGATGGAGACCAGCTGAACGTCCAGCTGGCGGATGAGTCCCTGAGCAGAACTGGAGGACAGCGAGACAACGTCCTGCTGATTCAGGAACATTCCTCTTGGAGGACGTTTCTTCACCCGCTGAGACGCCTTCCCTCCTGACTGAGAGACAGAAAGGTAGAGGTGTTCTTACCAAGCTCCCAGGAAGAGCATCGGGCTGTGAAGCCAGTTTGACATTGTGGCAAAACTGTGTAATTACAACTTATGGGTTTGACAGGGGCCAAAAAGGCATTTTTCCAGCACAAAAAAAGAGCAGCTGTAAAACGGTAGATACATTTTTTGAACACCACAACCTGAGAAATGACTCAGAATTTGATCCATTCAGTTCAATAACATTTGGAAATTCTAGAGGAGCCCTATGATTAAATCTTTTTATCCCCACTCAAGTTATCAAAGGGCTAAACTATAGGTAGCCAGCTCAGCCAGCAGAAGTTTCTACTGAGCATGCTCAGTATGCATGCATCCGGGCGATTTCTTTACAGCAGGAAGTTGCTCTTTTGCCTTCATGGGCCACTGAGAAACTTTCACAAGAGTGAATAGAGCTCCGCCTCCAACGCTGTATCCACGGTTCTTACCTTCAGTCCAATAGCTGGTTTGACCTCTGACCTCTCTGATCCAGAGCTAACCTGAAACACCAGTCAGTAAACAATCAGTAAATACTAAACAGTCAATAAACAGTGAACAGTCAGTAAACAGTAAACAAACTGTAGATAGTCAGTAAACAGTAGTTTACCTCCTTCTTGTCGTCTTTAGTTGGGTTGAACTCAGAGTCACTGGGAGGATTTCCATTACTGTCCTCCACCTCATCATCACTGCAACACAGTTTAAATTATACAGTTTATATTACATACACCTATTGCAGGGATAGATGCTAATATTTGAAGCATTGAATCTACGGGCCAAGTCCCTAAATTTGGTGGCAAAAGTACATTTTTGGTGGCCAAAATGTAAACTTATGTAAAAACAACAAAAAAAGAATTTAACTCAACTTAACACAGCCTTCCTTAACTGTGACACTTCAATAAATTAAAATAATTGAATATGCCTTATACATAAAAGTTGACAAAGAAAAAGGTTAGAAGAAACCATATTTATTTATATTTATATTTTAAAGCCATAGTTAATTACCGGTGGTGTGGTGATACCTGTGGTGTGGTGATACCTGTGGTGTGGTGATACCTGTGATGTGGTGATACCTGTGATGTGGTGTTACCAGTAGTGTAGTGTTACCTGTGATGTGGTGATACCGGTGGTGTGGTGTTACCTGTGGTGTGGTGATACCTGTGGTGTGGTGTTACCTGTGATGTGGTGATACCTGTGGTGTGGTGATACCGGTGGTGTGGTGTTACCTGTGATGTGGTGATACCTGTGATGTGGTGTTACCGGTGGTGTGGTGTTACCTGTGGTGTGGTGATACCTGTGGTGTGGTGATACCTGTGATGTGGTGATACCTGTGATGTGGTGTTACCGGTAGTGTAGTGTTACCTGTGATGTGGTGATACCGGTGGTGTGGTGTTACCTGTGGTGTGGTGATACCGGTGGTGTGGTGTTACCTGTGGTGTGGTGATACCTGTGGTGTGGTGTTACCTGTGATGTGGTGATACCGGTAGTGTAGTGTTACCTGTGATGTGGTGATACCGGTGGTGTGGTGTTACCTGTGATGTGGTGTTACCGGTAGTGTGGTGTTACCTGTGATGTGGTGTTACCGGTAGTGTGGTGATACCTGTGATGTGGTGTTACCGGTAGTGTGGTGTTACCTGTGATGTGGTGTTACCGGTAGTGTGGTGTTACCTGTGATGTGGTGATACCTGTGGTGTTGTGTTACCTGTGATGTGGTGATACCTGTGGTGTGGTGATACCTGTGATGTGGTGTTACCTGTGATGTGGTGATACCTGTGGTGTGGTGATACCTGTGGTGTGGTGTTACCTGTGATGTGGTGATACCTGTGATGTGGTGATACCTGTGATGTGGTGTTACCTGTGATGTGGTGATACCTGTGGTGTGGTGATACCTGTGGTGTGGTGTGGTGATACCTGTGATGTGGTGTTACCGGTAGTGTGGTGTTACCTGTGATGTGGTGATACCTGTGGTGTTGTGTTACCTGTGATGTGGTGATACCTGTGGTGTGGTGATACCTGTGGTGTTGTGTTACCTGTGATGTGGTGATACCTGTGATGTGGTGTTACCTGTGGTGTGGTGTTACCTGTGGTGTGGTGATACCTGTGGTGTGGTGATACCTGTGGTGTGGTGATACCTGTGGTGTGGTGTTACCTGTGATGTGGTGATACCTGTGATGTGGTGATACCTGTGATGTGGTGATACCTGTGGTGTGGTGATACCTGTGGTGTGGTGTTACCTGTGATGTGGTGATACCTGTGGTGTGGTGATACCTGTGGTGTGGTGTTACCTGTGATGTGGTGATACCTGTGATGTGTTGATACCTGTGATGTGGTGTTACCTGTGATGTGGTGATACCTGTGGTGTGGTGTTACCTGTGATGTGGTGATACCTGTGATGTGGTGATACCTGTGGTGTGGTGATACCTGTGATGTGGTGTTACCTGTGATGTGGTGATACCTGTGGTGTGGTGATACCTGTGGTGTGGTGATACCTGTGATGTGGTGTTACCTGTGATGTGGTGATACCTGTGATGTGGTGATACCTGTGGAGGTTGAAGCTCACCTGTCATCTCTCTCTCTTTTGTGTTTGCGGGTCTGTCGGTCCATCAGACTGGTTTTACTGCGACTTTTCTTCCAGGAGTAATAAAACCGAACCAAACTGGCCATTGATTTATCAGGTAACTACAAACACAGACAGGATTAATGATCATGTGAGTCTTCTGGATTAAATGGCAGTACATAAACTCTGTACTGGTTTCAAAAAAGGTGGAAACACTGGTGAGACTGGGAACAGACCATCTGCTGGATGCGGTGGAAGCTCTTTCCGTGGAAGCTGAAGGCCTGTTCGAACAGGACTCTGTCCTCCACCGTCCACTCGTCAGGGAAGGGAGTGAAGTTTGGCAGGTCAGCCAGAGATTTCTCAATGTTGTGTTTGTGCCAGAAAAGCATGCCGAGAGCCTGAAGAACCATTACACTGTCAGTAACATTATCACTGACAGTCGTTAACATTATCACTGACAGCGGTCTGACTGACCTGCTCCATGTTGTAACCATGTTTCTCTTTGGCGATGGCGATGTACTCGTCCACTGGAATAGAAAAAACACCTAAAACTGTTAAAAACTACTACTGTTATTAAACTGTTATGAGATGTTAAATTTATCAGGTATTTACACTATTCATGACATTGAAACAAACGTCCTCTTCATGTTGATATGAAGTTGATATAACATTATAAGGTTGATATCAGTATATTAATTTTCTTACACTGAGTCTGGTTCAGACAGCTGCTGGGGATCCACACCAACATGCCGAGGTTCTCTCGGAGCTGAGCTGCCTGGGCCACGTCTGATAACACACAGTAGCACATTTAAACACAGTAACACATTTGTACACAGAAACACACAGTAACTGTGTAATTGTAGCACACTGTTATTAACCTACAGTCTTAGAACCAGAGTCCGTTCTACTGTTATTAACCTACAGTCACAGAACCAGAATCCGTTCTACTGTTATTAACCTACAGTCACAGAACCAGAGTCCGTTCTACTGTTATTAACCTACAGTCACAGAACCAGAGTCCGTTCTACTGTTATTAACCTACAGTCTTAGAACCAGAGTCCGTTCTACTGTTATTAACCTACAGTCACAGAACCAGAATCCGTTCTACTGTTATTAACCTACAGTCTTAGAACCAGAATCCGTTCTACTGTTATTAACCTACAGTCACAGAACCAGAGTCCGTTCTACTGTTATTAACCTACAGTCACAGAACCAGAGTTCGTTCTACTGTTATTAACCTACAGTCACAGAACCAGAGTTCGTTCTACTGTTATTAACCTACAGTCACAGAACCAGAGTCCGTTCTACTGTTATTAACCTACAGTCTTAGAACCAGAATCCGTTCTACTGTTATTAACCTACAGTCACAGAACCAGAGTTCGTTCTACTGTTATTAACCTACAGTCACAGAACCAGAGTCCGTTCTACTGTTATTAACCTACAGTCACAGAACCAGAGTTCGTTCTACTGTTATTAACCTACAGTCACAGAACCAGAATCCGTTCTACTGTTATTAACCTACAGTCTTAGAACCAGAGTCCGTTCTACTGTTATTAACCTACAGTCACAGAACCAGAGTCCGTTCTACTGTTATTAACCTACAGTCACAGAACCAGAATCCGTTCTACTGTTATTAACCTACAGTCACAGAACCAGAGTCCGTTCTACTGTTATTAACCTACAGTCTTAGAACCAGAATCCGTTCTACTGTTATTAACCTACAGTCACAGAACCAGAGTTCGTTCTACTGTTATTAACCTACAGTCTTAGAACCAGAGTCCGTTCTACTGTTATTAACCTACAGTCACAGAACCAGAATCCGTTCTACTGTTATTAACCTACAGTCTTAGAACCAGAGTCCGTTCTACTGTTATTAACCTACAGTCTTAGAACCAGAATCCGTTCTACTGTTATTAACCTACAGTCACAGAACCAGAGTTTGTTCTACTGTTATTGACCTACAGTCACAGAACCAGAATCCGTTCTACTGTTATTAACCTACAGTCACAGAACCAGAGTTTGTTCTACTGTTATTAACCTACAGTCACAGAACCAGAGTTTGTTCTACTGTTATTAATCTACAGTCTTAGAACCAGAGTCCGTTCTACTGTTATTAACCTACAGTCACAGAACCAGAGTTTGTTCTACTGTTATTAACCTACAGTCACAGAACCAGAGTTTGTTCTACTGTTATTAACCTACAGTCACAGAACCAGAGTCCGTTCTACTGTTATTAACCTACAGTCACAGAACCAGAGTCCGTTCTACTGTTATTAACCTACAGTCACAGAACCAGAGTCCGTTCTACTGTTATTAACCTACAGTCTTAGAACCAGAGTCCGTTCTACTGTTATTAACCTACAGTCACAGAACCAGAGTTTGTTCTACTGTTATTAACCTACAGTCACAGAACCAGAATCCGTTCTACTGTTATTAACCTACAGTCTTAGAACCAGAGTCCGTTCTACTGTTATTAACCTACAGTCACAGAACCAGAGTTTGTTCTACTGTTATTAACCTACAGTCACAGAACCAGAATCCGTTCTACTGTTATTAACCTACAGCCTTAGAACCAGAATCCGTTCTACTGTTATTAACCTACAGTCACAGAACCAGAATCCGTTCTACTGTTATTAACCTACAGTCACAGAACCAGAGTCCGTTCTACTGTTATTAACCTACAGTCACAGAACCAGAGTTCGTTCTACTGTTATTAACCTACAGCCTTAGAACCAGAATCCGTTCTACTGTTATTAACCTACAGTCACAGAACCAGAGTCCGTTCTACTGTTATTAACCTACAGTCACAGAACCAGAGTCCGTTCTACTGTTATTAACCTACAGTCTTAGAACCAGAATCCGTTCTACTGTTATTAACCTACAGTCACAGAACCAGAGTTCGTTCTACTGTTATTAACCTACAGTCACAGAACCAGAATCCGTTCTACTGTTATTAACCTACAGTCACAGAACCAGAGTTTGTTCTACTGTTATTAACCTACAGTCTTAGAACCAGAGTCCGTTCTACTGTTATTAACCTACAGTCACAGAACCAGAGTTCGTTCTACTGTTATTAACCTACAGTCACAGAACCAGAATCCGTTCTACTGTTATTAACCTACAGTCACAGAACCAGAATCCGTTCTACTGTTATTAACCTACAGTCACAGAACCAGAATCCGTTCTACTGTTATTAACCTACAGTCTTAGAACCAGAATCCGTTCTACTGTTATTAACCTACAGTCTTAGAACCAGAATCCGTTCTACTGTTATTAACCTACAGTCACAGAACCAGAGTCCGTTCTACTGTTATTAACCTACAGTCACAGAACCAGAGTTCATTCTACTGTTATTAACCTACAGTCACAGAACCAGAGTTCGTTCTACTGTTATTAACCTACAGTCACAGAACCAGAGTCCGTTCTACTGTTATTAACCTACAGTCTTAAAACCAGAATCCGTTCTACTGTTATTAACCTACAGTCACAGAATCAGAGTTCGTTCTACTGTTATTAACCTACTGTCACAGAACCAGAATCCGTTCTACTGTTATTAACCTACAGCCTTAGAACCAGAGTCCGTTCTACTGTTATTAACCTATAGTCACAGAACCAGAGTCCGTTCTACTGTTATTAACCTACAGTCACAGAACCAGAATCCGTTCTACTGTTATTAACCTACAGTCTTAGAACCAGAGTATGTTCTACTGTTATTAACCTACAGTCTTAGAACCAGAATCCGTTCTACTGTTATTAACCTACAGTCACAGAACCAGAATCCGTTCTACTGTTATTAACCTACAGTCTTAGAACCAGAATCCGTTCTACTGTTATTAACCTACAGTCACAGAACCAGAATCCGTTCTACTGTTATTAACCTACAGTCTTAGAACCAGAGTTTGTTCTACTGTTATTAACCTACAGTCACAGAACCAGAATCCGTTCTACTGTTATTAACCTACAGTCACAGAACCAGAGTTTGTTCTACTGTTATTAACCTACAGTCACAGAACCAGAATCCGTTCTACTGTTATTAACCTACAGCCTTAGAACCAGAGTCCGTTCTACTGTTATTAACCTACAGTCACAGAACCAGAATCCGTTCTACTGTTATTAACCTACAGTCTTAGAACCAGAGTATGTTCTACTGTTATCAACCTACAGTCTTAGAACCAGAATCCGTTCTACTGTTATTAACCTACAGTCACAGAACCAGAATCCGTTCTACTGTTATTAACCTACAGTCTTAGAACCAGAATCCGTTCTACTGTTATTAACCTACAGTCACAGAACCAGAATCCGTTCTACTGTTATTAACCTACAGTCTTAGAACCAGAGTTTGTTCTACTGTTATTAACCTACAGTCACAGAACCAGAATCCGTTCTACTGTTATTAACCTACAGTCACAGAACCAGAGTTTGTTCTACTGTTATTAACCTACAGTCACAGAACCAGAATCCGTTCTACTGTTATTAACCTACAGTCACAGAACCAGAATCCGTTCTACTGTTATTAACCTACAGTCACAGAACCAGAATCCGTTCTATGGTTATTAACCTACAGTCTTAGAACCAGAATCCGTTCTACTGTTATTAACCTACAGTCTTAGAATCAGAGTTCGTTCTACTGTTATTAACCTACAGTCACAGAACCAGAATCCGTTCTACTGTTATTAACCTACAGCCTTAGAACCAGAGTCCGTTCTACTGTTATTAACCTACAGTCACAGAACCAGAATCCGTTGTACTGTTATTAACCTACAGTCACAGAACCAGAGTTTGTTCTACTGTTATTAACCTACAGTCTTAGAACCAGAGTCCGTTCTACTGTTATTAACCTACAGTCACAGAACCAGAATCCGTTCTACTGTTATTAACCTACAGTCTTAGAACCAGAATCCGTTCTACTGTTATTAACCTACAGTCACAGAACCAGAATCCGTTCTACTGTTATTAACCTACAGTCTTAGAACCAGAGTTTGTTCTACTGTTATTAACCTACAGTCACAGAACCAGAATCCGTTCTACTGTTATTAACCTACAGCCTTAGAACCAGAGTCCGTTCTACTGTTATTAACCTACAGTCACAGAACCAGAGTCCGTTCTACTGTTATTAACCTACAGTCACAGAACCAGAATCCGTTGTACTGTTATTAACCTACAGTCACAGAACCAGAGTTTGTTCTACTGTTATTAACCTACAGTCTTAGAACCAGAGTCCGTTCTACTGTTATTAACCTACAGTCACAGAACCAGAGTTTGTTCTACTGTTATTAACCTACAGTCACAGAGCCAGAGTTTGTTCTACTGTTATTAACTTACAGTCTTAGAACCAGAGTCCGTTCTACTGTTATTAACCTACAGTCACAGAACCAGAGTTTGTTCTACTGTTATTAACCTACAGTCTTAGAACCAGAGTCTGTTCTACTGTTATTAACCTACAGTCTTAGAACCAGAGTCTGTTCTACTGTTATTAACCTACAGTCTTAGAACCAGAGTTCGTTCTACTGTTATTAACCTACAGTCACAGAACCAAAGTCCGTTCTACTGTTATTAACCTACAGTCACAGAACCAGAGTTCGTTCTACTGTTATTAACCTACAGTCACAGAACCAGAGTTCGTTCTACTGTTATTAACCTACAGTCACAGAACCAGAGTCCGTTCTACTGTTATTAACCTACAGTCTTAGAACCAGAATCCGTTCTACTGTTATTAACCTACAGTCACAGAATCAGAGTTCGTTCTACTGTTATTAACCTACAGTCACAGAACCAGAATCCGTTCTACTGTTATTAACCTACAGCCTTAGAACCAGAGTCCGTTCTACTGTTATTAACCTACAGTCACAGAACCAGAGTCCGTTCTACTGTTATTAACCTACAGTCACAGAACCAGAGTCCGTTCTACTGTTATTAACCTACAGTCACAGAACCAGAGTTCGTTCTACTGTTATTAACCTACAGCCTTAGAACCAGAATCCGTTCTACTGTTATTAACCTACAGTCACAGAACCAGAGTCCGTTCTACTGTTATTAACCTACAGTCTTAGAACCAGAGTATGTTCTACTGTTATTAACCTACAGTCTTAGAACCAGAATCCGTTCTACTGTTATTAACCTACAGTCACAGAACCAGAATCCGTTCTACTGTTATTAACCTACAGTCTTAGAACCAGAGTTCGTTCTACTGTTATTAACCTACAGTCTTAGAACCAGAATCCGTTCTACTGTTATTAACCTACAGTCACAGAACCAGAATCCGTTCTACTGTTATTAACCTACAGTCACAGAACCAGAGTCCGTTCTACTGTTATTAACCTACAGTCTTAGAACCAGAGTATGTTCTACTGTTATTAACCTACAGTCTTAGAACCAGAATCCGTTCTACTGTTATTAACCTACAGTCACAGAACCAGAATCCGTTCTACTGTTATTAACCTACAGTCACAGAACCAGAGTCCGTTCTACTGTTATTAACCTACAGTCTTAGAACCAGAATCCGTTCTACTGTTATTAACCTACAGTCACAGAACCAGAGTTTGTTCTACTATTATTAACCTACAGTCACAGAACCAGAGTCCGTTCTACTGTTATTAACCTACAGTCTTAGAACCAGAGTCCGTTCTACTGTTATTAACCTACAGTCACAGAACCAGAGTCCGTTCTACTGTTATTAACCTACAGTCACAGAACCAGAGTTCGTTCTACTGTTATTAACCTACAGCCTTAGAACCAGAATCCGTTCTACTGTTATTAACCTACAGTCACAGAACCAGAGTCCGTTCTACTGTTATAAACCTACAGTCTTAGAACCAGAGTCCGTTCTACTGTTATTAACCTAGTCTTAGAACCAGAATCCGTTCTACTGTTATTAACCTACAGTCACAGAACCAGAGTCCGTTCTACTGTTATTAACCTACAGTCACAGAACCAGAATCCGTTCTACTGTTATTAACCTACAGTCACAGAACCAGAGTTCGTTCTACTGTTATTAACCTACAGTCACAGAACCAGAATCCGTTCTACTGTTATTAACCTACAGTCTTAGAACCAGAGTTCGTTCTACTGTTATTAACCTACAGTCTTAGAACCAGAATCCGTTCTACTGTTATTAACCTACAGTCACAGAACCAGAATCCGTTCTACTGTTATTAACCTACAGTCTTAGAACCAGAGTTCGTTCTACTGTTATTAACCTACAGTCTTAGAACCAGAATCCGTTCTACTGTTATTAACCTACAGTCACAGAACCAGAATCCGTTCTACTGTTATTAACCTACAGTCACAGAACCAGAGTCCGTTCTACTGTTATTAACCTACAGTCTTAGAACCAGAGTATGTTCTACTGTTATTAACCTACAGTCTTAGAACCAGAGTCCGTTCTACTGTTATTAACCTACAGTCACAGAACCAGAATCCGTTCTACTGTTATTAACCTACAGTCTTAGAACCAGAATCCGTTCTACTGTTATTAACCTACAGTCACAGAACCAGAGTTCGTTCTACTGTTATTAACCTACAGCCTTAGAACCAGAATCCGTTCTACTGTTATTAACCTACAGTCACAGAACCAGAGTCCGTTCTACTGTTATTAACCTACAGTCTTAGAACCAGAGTCCGTTCTACTGTTATTAACCTACAGTCTTAGAACCAGAATCCGTTCTACTGTTATTAACCTACAGTCACAGAACCAGAGTTCGTTCTACTGTTATTAACCTACAGTCACAGAACCAGAATCCGTTCTACTGTTATTAACCTACAGTCACAGAACCAGAGTTTGTTCTACTGTTATTAACCTACAGTCTTAGAACCAGAGTCCGTTCTACTGTTATTAACCTACAGTCTTAGAACCAGAATCCGTTCTACTGTTATTAACCTACAGTCACAGAACCAGAATCCGTTCTACTGTTATTAACCTACAGTCACAGAACCAGAGTCCGTTCTACTGTTATTAACCTACAGTCTTAGAACCAGAGTATGTTCTACTGTTATTAACCTACAGTCTTAGAACCAGAATCCGTTCTACTGTTATTAACCTACAGTCACAGAACCAGAATCCGTTCTACTGTTATTAACCTACAGTCACAGAACCAGAGTCCGTTCTACTGTTATTAACCTACAGTCTTAGAACCAGAATCCGTTCTACTGTTATTAACCTACAGTCACAGAACCAGAGTTTGTTCTACTATTATTAACCTACAGTCACAGAACCAGAGTCCGTTCTACTGTTATTAACCTACAGTCTTAGAACCAGAGTCCGTTCTACTGTTATTAACCTACAGTCACAGAACCAGAGTCCGTTCTACTGTTATTAACCTACAGTCACAGAACCAGAGTTCGTTCTACTGTTATTAACCTACAGCCTTAGAACCAGAATCCGTTCTACTGTTATTAACCTACAGTCACAGAACCAGAGTCCGTTCTACTGTTATAAACCTACAGTCTTAGAACCAGAGTCCGTTCTACTGTTATTAACCTAGTCTTAGAACCAGAATCCGTTCTACTGTTATTAACCTACAGTCACAGAACCAGAGTCCGTTCTACTGTTATTAACCTACAGTCACAGAACCAGAATCCGTTCTACTGTTATTAACCTACAGTCACAGAACCAGAGTCCGTTCTACTGTTATTAACCTACAGTCACAGAACCAGAGTCCGTTCTACTGTTATTAACCTACAGTCTTAGAACCAGAGTTCGTTCTACTGTTATTAACCTACAGTCTTAGAACCAGAATCCGTTCTACTGTTATTAACCTACAGTCACAGAACCAGAATCCGTTCTACTGTTATTAACCTACAGTCTTAGAACCAGAGTTCGTTCTACTGTTATTAACCTACAGTCTTAGAACCAGAATCCGTTCTACTGTTATTAACCTACAGTCACAGAACCAGAATCCGTTCTACTGTTATTAACCTACAGTCACAGAACCAGAGTCCGTTCTACTGTTATTAACCTACAGTCTTAGAACCAGAGTATGTTCTACTGTTATTAACCTACAGTCTTAGAACCAGAATCCGTTCTACTGTTATTAACCTACAGTCACAGAACCAGAATCCGTTCTACTGTTATTAACCTACAGTCTTAGAACCAGAATCCGTTCTACTGTTATTAACCTACAGTCACAGAACCAGAGTTCGTTCTACTGTTATTAACCTACAGCCTTAGAACCAGAATCCGTTCTACTGTTATTAACCTACAGTCACAGAACCAGAGTCCGTTCTACTGTTATTAACCTACAGTCTTAGAACCAGAGTCCGTTCTACTGTTATTAACCTACAGTCTTAGAACCAGAATCCGTTCTACTGTTATTAACCTACAGTCACAGAACCAGAGTTCGTTCTACTGTTATTAACCTACAGTCACAGAACCAGAATCCGTTCTACTGTTATTAACCTACAGTCACAGAACCAGAGTTTGTTCTACTGTTATTAACCTACAGTCTTAGAACCAGAGTCCGTTCTACTGTTATTAACCTACAGTCACAGAACCAGAGTTCGTTCTACTGTTATTAACCTACAGTCACAGAACCAGAATCCGTTCTACTGTTATTAACCTACAGTCACAGAACCAGAATCCGTTCTACTGTTATTAACCTACAGTCACAGAACCAGAATCCGTTCTACTGTTATTAACCTACAGTCTTAGAACCAGAATCCGTTCTACTGTTATTAACCTACAGTCTTAGAACCAGAATCCGTTCTACTGTTATTAACCTACAGTCACAGAACCAGAGTCCGTTCTACTGTTATTAACCTACAGTCACAGAACCAGAGTTCATTCTACTGTTATTAACCTACAGTCACAGAACCAGAGTTCGTTCTACTGTTATTAACCTACAGTCACAGAACCAGAGTCCGTTCTACTGTTATTAACCTACAGTCTTAAAACCAGAATCCGTTCTACTGTTATTAACCTACAGTCACAGAATCAGAGTTCGTTCTACTGTTATTAACCTACTGTCACAGAACCAGAATCCGTTCTACTGTTATTAACCTACAGCCTTAGAACCAGAGTCCGTTCTACTGTTATTAACCTATAGTCACAGAACCAGAGTCCGTTCTACTGTTATTAACCTACAGTCACAGAACCAGAATCCGTTCTACTGTTATTAACCTACAGTCTTAGAACCAGAGTATGTTCTACTGTTATTAACCTACAGTCTTAGAACCAGAATCCGTTCTACTGTTATTAACCTACAGTCACAGAACCAGAATCCGTTCTACTGTTATTAACCTACAGTCTTAGAACCAGAATCCGTTCTACTGTTATTAACCTACAGTCACAGAACCAGAATCCGTTCTACTGTTATTAACCTACAGTCTTAGAACCAGAGTTTGTTCTACTGTTATTAACCTACAGTCACAGAACCAGAATCCGTTCTACTGTTATTAACCTACAGTCACAGAACCAGAGTTTGTTCTACTGTTATTAACCTACAGTCACAGAACCAGAATCCGTTCTACTGTTATTAACCTACAGCCTTAGAACCAGAGTCCGTTCTACTGTTATTAACCTATAGTCACAGAACCAGAGTCCGTTCTACTGTTATTAACCTACAGTCACAGAACCAGAATCCGTTCTACTGTTATTAACCTACAGTCTTAGAACCAGAGTATGTTCTACTGTTATTAACCTACAGTCTTAGAACCAGAATCCGTTCTACTGTTATTAACCTACAGTCACAGAACCAGAATCCGTTCTACTGTTATTAACCTACAGTCTTAGAACCAGAATCCGTTCTACTGTTATTAACCTACAGTCACAGAACCAGAATCCGTTCTACTGTTATTAACCTACAGTCTTAGAACCAGAGTTTGTTCTACTGTTATTAACCTACAGTCACAGAACCAGAATCCGTTCTACTGTTATTAACCTACAGTCACAGAACCAGAGTTTGTTCTACTGTTATTAACCTACAGTCACAGAACCAGAATCCGTTCTACTGTTATTAACCTACAGTCACAGAACCAGAATCCGTTCTACTGTTATTAACCTACAGTCACAGAACCAGAATCCGTTCTATGGTTATTAACCTACAGTCTTAGAACCAGAATCCGTTCTACTGTTATTAACCTACAGTCTTAGAATCAGAGTTCGTTCTACTGTTATTAACCTACAGTCACAGAACCAGAATCCGTTCTACTGTTATTAACCTACAGCCTTAGAACCAGAGTCCGTTCTACTGTTATTAACCTACAGTCACAGAACCAGAGTCCGTTCTACTGTTATTAACCTACAGTCACAGAACCAGAATCCGTTGTACTGTTATTAACCTACAGTCACAGAACCAGAGTTTGTTCTACTGTTATTAACCTACAGTCTTAGAACCAGAGTCCGTTCTACTGTTATTAACCTACAGTCACAGAACCAGAGTTTGTTCTACTGTTATTAACCTACAGTCACAGAGCCAGAGTTTGTTCTACTGTTATTAACTTACAGTCTTAGAACCAGAGTCCGTTCTACTGTTATTAACCTACAGTCACAGAACCAGAGTTTGTTCTACTGTTATTAACCTACAGTCTTAGAACCAGAGTCCGTTCTACTGTTATTAACCTACAGTCTTAGAACCAGAGTCTGTTCTACTGTTATTAACCTACAGTCTTAGAACCAGAGTTCGTTCTACTGTTATTAACCTACAGTCACAGAACCAAAGTCCGTTCTACTGTTATTAACCTACAGTCACAGAACCAGAGTTCGTTCTACTGTTATTAACCTACAGTCACAGAACCAGAGTTCGTTCTACTGTTATTAACCTACAGTCACAGAACCAGAGTCCGTTCTACTGTTATTAACCTACAGTCTTAGAACCAGAATCCGTTCTACTGTTATTAACCTACAGTCACAGAATCAGAGTTCGTTCTACTGTTATTAACCTACAGTCACAGAACCAGAATCCGTTCTACTGTTATTAACCTACAGCCTTAGAACCAGAGTCCGTTCTACTGTTATTAACCTACAGTCACAGAACCAGAGTCCGTTCTACTGTTATTAACCTACAGTCACAGAACCAGAGTCCGTTCTACTGTTATTAACCTACAGTCACAGAACCAGAGTTCGTTCTACTGTTATTAACCTACAGCCTTAGAACCAGAATCCGTTCTACTGTTATTAACCTACAGTCACAGAACCAGAGTCCGTTCTACTGTTATAAACCTACAGTCTTAGAACCAGAGTCCGTTCTACTGTTATTAACCTAGTCTTAGAACCAGAATCCGTTCTACTGTTATTAACCTACAGTCACAGAACCAGAGTCCGTTCTACTGTTATTAACCTACAGTCACAGAACCAGAATCCGTTCTACTGTTATTAACCTACAGTCACAGAACCAGAGTTCGTTCTACTGTTATTAACCTACAGTCACAGAACCAGAATCCGTTCTACTGTTATTAACCTACAGTCTTAGAACCAGAGTTCGTTCTACTGTTATTAACCTACAGTCTTAGAACCAGAATCCGTTCTACTGTTATTAACCTACAGTCACAGAACCAGAATCCGTTCTACTGTTATTAACCTACAGTCTTAGAACCAGAGTTCGTTCTACTGTTATTAACCTACAGTCTTAGAACCAGAATCCGTTCTACTGTTATTAACCTACAGTCACAGAACCAGAATCCGTTCTACTGTTATTAACCTACAGTCACAGAACCAGAGTCCGTTCTACTGTTATTAACCTACAGTCTTAGAACCAGAGTATGTTCTACTGTTATTAACCTACAGTCTTAGAACCAGAATCCGTTCTACTGTTATTAACCTACAGTCACAGAACCAGAATCCGTTCTACTGTTATTAACCTACAGTCACAGAACCAGAGTCCGTTCTACTGTTATTAACCTACAGTCTTAGAACCAGAATCCGTTCTACTGTTATTAACCTACAGTCACAGAACCAGAGTTTGTTCTACTATTATTAACCTACAGTCACAGAACCAGAGTCCGTTCTACTGTTATTAACCTACAGTCTTAGAACCAGAGTCCGTTCTACTGTTATTAACCTACAGTCACAGAACCAGAGTTTGTTCTACTGTTATTAACCTACAGTCACAGAACCAGAATCCGTTCTACTGTTATTAACCTACAGTCACAGAACCAGAGTTTGTTCTACTGTTATTAACCTACAGTCTTAGAACCAGAGTCCGTTCTACTGTTATTAACCTACAGTCACAGAACCAGAGTTTGTTCTACTGTTATTAACCTACAGTCACAGAACCAGAGTTCGTTCTACTGTTATTAACCTACAGTCACAGAACCAGAGTCCGTTCTACTGTTATTAACCTACAGTCTTAGAACCAGAATCCGTTCTACTGTTATTAACCTACAGTCACAGAATCAGAGTTCGTTCTACTGTTATTAACCTACAGTCACAGAACCAGAATCCGTTCTACTGTTATTAACCTACAGCCTTAGAACCAGAGTCCGTTCTACTGTTATTAACCTACAGTCACAGAACCAGAGTCCGTTCTACTGTTATTAACCTACAGTCACAGAACCAGAGTCCGTTCTACTGTTATTAACCTACAGTCACAGAACCAGAGTTCGTTCTACTGTTATTAACCTACAGCCTTAGAACCAGAATCCGTTCTACTGTTATTAACCTACAGTCACAGAACCAGAGTCCGTTCTACTGTTATAAACCTACAGTCTTAGAACCAGAGTCCGTTCTACTGTTATTAACCTAGTCTTAGAACCAGAATCCGTTCTACTGTTATTAACCTACAGTCACAGAACCAGAGTCCGTTCTACTGTTATTAACCTACAGTCACAGAACCAGAATCCGTTCTACTGTTATTAACCTACAGTCACAGAACCAGAGTTCGTTCTACTGTTATTAACCTACAGTCACAGAACCAGAATCCGTTCTACTGTTATTAACCTACAGTCTTAGAACCAGAGTTCGTTCTACTGTTATTAACCTACAGTCTTAGAACCAGAATCCGTTCTACTGTTATTAACCTACAGTCACAGAACCAGAATCCGTTCTACTGTTATTAACCTACAGTCTTAGAACCAGAGTTCGTTCTACTGTTATTAACCTACAGTCTTAGAACCAGAATCCGTTCTACTGTTATTAACCTACAGTCACAGAACCAGAATCCGTTCTACTGTTATTAACCTACAGTCACAGAACCAGAGTCCGTTCTACTGTTATTAACCTACAGTCTTAGAACCAGAGTATGTTCTACTGTTATTAACCTACAGTCTTAGAACCAGAATCCGTTCTACTGTTATTAACCTACAGTCACAGAACCAGAATCCGTTCTACTGTTATTAACCTACAGTCTTAGAACCAGAATCCGTTCTACTGTTATTAACCTACAGTCACAGAACCAGAGTCCGTTCTACTGTTATTAACATACAGTCACAGAACCAGAATCCGTTCTACTGTTATTAACCTACAGTCACAGAACCAGAGTTCGTTCTACTGTTATTAACCTACAGCCTTAGAACCAGAATCCGTTCTACTGTTATTAACCTACAGTCACAGAACCAGAGTCCGTTCTACTGTTATAAACCTACAGTCTTAGAACCAGAGTTCGTTCTACTGTTATTAACCTACAGTCACAGAACCAGAGTCCGTTCTACTGTTATTAACCTACAGTCTTAGAACCAGAATCCGTTCTACTGTTATTAACCTACAGTCACAGAATCAGAGTTCGTTCTACTGTTATTAACCTACAGTCACAGAACCAGAATCCGTTCTACTGTTATTAACCTACAGCCTTAGAACCAGAGTCCGTTCTACTGTTATTAACCTACAGTCACAGAACCAGAGTCCGTTCTACTGTTATTAACCTACAGTCACAGAACCAGAGTCCGTTCTACTGTTATTAACCTACAGTCACAGAACCAGAGTTCGTTCTACTGTTATTAACCTACAGCCTTAGAACCAGAATCCGTTCTACTGTTATTAACCTACAGTCACAGAACCAGAGTCCGTTCTACTGTTATAAACCTACAGTCTTAGAACCAGAGTCCGTTCTACTGTTATTAACCTAGTCTTAGAACCAGAATCCGTTCTACTGTTATTAACCTACAGTCACAGAACCAGAGTCCGTTCTACTGTTATTAACCTACAGTCACAGAACCAGAATCCGTTCTACTGTTATTAACCTACAGTCACAGAACCAGAGTTCGTTCTACTGTTATTAACCTACAGTCACAGAACCAGAATCCGTTCTACTGTTATTAACCTACAGTCTTAGAACCAGAGTTCGTTCTACTGTTATTAACCTACAGTCTTAGAACCAGAATCCGTTCTACTGTTATTAACCTACAGTCACAGAACCAGAATCCGTTCTACTGTTATTAACCTACAGTCTTAGAACCAGAGTTCGTTCTACTGTTATTAACCTACAGTCTTAGAACCAGAATCCGTTCTACTGTTATTAACCTACAGTCACAGAACCAGAATCCGTTCTACTGTTATTAACCTACAGTCACAGAACCAGAGTCCGTTCTACTGTTATTAACCTACAGTCTTAGAACCAGAGTATGTTCTACTGTTATTAACCTACAGTCTTAGAACCAGAATCCGTTCTACTGTTATTAACCTACAGTCACAGAACCAGAATCCGTTCTACTGTTATTAACCTACAGTCTTAGAACCAGAATCCGTTCTACTGTTATTAACCTACAGTCACAGAACCAGAGTCCGTTCTACTGTTATTAACATACAGTCACAGAACCAGAATCCGTTCTACTGTTATTAACCTACAGTCACAGAACCAGAGTTCGTTCTACTGTTATTAACCTACAGTCACAGAACCAGAATCCGTTCTACTGTTATTAACCTACAGTCACAGAACCAGAGTCCGTTCTACTGTTATTAACCTACAGTCACAGAACCAGAGTTCGTTCTACTGTTATTAACCTACAGTCACAGAACCAGAGTCCGTTCTACTGTTATTAACCTACAGTCTTAGAACCAGAATCCGTTCTACTGTTATTAACCTACAGTCACAGAACCAGAGTTTGTTCTACTATTATTAACCTACAGTCACAGAACCAGAGTCCGTTCTACTGTTATTAACCTACAGTCTTAGAACCAGAGTCCGTTCTACTGTTATTAACCTACAGTCACAGAACCAGAGTTTGTTCTACTGTTATTAACCTACAGTCACAGAACCAGAATCCGTTCTACTGTTATTAACCTACAGTCACAGAACCAGAGTTTGTTCTACTGTTATTAACCTACAGTCACAGAGCCAGAGTTTGTTCTACTGTTATTAACTTACAGTCTTAGAACCAGAGTCCGTTCTACTGTTATTAACCTACAGTCACAGAACCAGAGTTTGTTCTACTGTTATTAACCTACAGTCTTAGAACCAGAGTCCGTTCTACTGTTATTAACCTACAGTCTTAGAACCAGAGTCTGTTCTACTGTTATTAACCTACAGTCTTAGAACCAGAGTCTGTTCTACTGTTATTAACCTACAGTCTTAGAACCAGAGTTCGTTCTACTGTTATTAACCTACAGTCACAGAACCAAAGTCCGTTCTACTGTTATTAACCTACAGTCACAGAACCAGAGTTCGTTCTACTGTTATTAACCTACAGTCACAGAACCAGAGTTCGTTCTACTGTTATTAACCTACAGTCACAGAACCAGAGTCCGTTCTACTGTTATTAACCTACAGTCTTAGAACCAGAATCCGTTCTACTGTTATTAACCTACAGTCACAGAATCAGAGTTCGTTCTACTGTTATTAACCTACAGTCACAGAACCAGAATCCGTTCTACTGTTATTAACCTACAGCCTTAGAACCAGAGTCCGTTCTACTGTTATTAACCTACAGTCACAGAACCAGAGTCCGTTCTACTGTTATTAACCTACAGTCACAGAACCAGAGTCCGTTCTACTGTTATTAACCTACAGTCACAGAACCAGAGTTCGTTCTACTGTTATTAACCTACAGCCTTAGAACCAGAATCCGTTCTACTGTTATTAACCTACAGTCACAGAACCAGAGTCCGTTCTACTGTTATAAACCTACAGTCTTAGAACCAGAGTCCGTTCTACTGTTATTAACCTAGTCTTAGAACCAGAATCCGTTCTACTGTTATTAACCTACAGTCACAGAACCAGAGTCCGTTCTACTGTTATTAACCTACAGTCACAGAACCAGAATCCGTTCTACTGTTATTAACCTACAGTCACAGAACCAGAGTTCGTTCTACTGTTATTAACCTACAGTCACAGAACCAGAGTCCGTTCTACTGTTATTAACCTACAGTCACAGAACCAGAATCCGTTCTACTGTTATTAACCTACAGTCACAGAACCAGAGTTCGTTCTACTGTTATTAACCTACAGTCACAGAACCAGAATCCGTTCTACTGTTATTAACCTACAGTCTTAGAACCAGAGTTCGTTCTACTGTTATTAACCTACAGTCACAGAACCAGAGTCCGTTCTACTGTTATTAACCTACAGTCTTAGAACCAGAATCCGTTCTACTGTTATTAACCTACAGTCACAGAATCAGAGTTCGTTCTACTGTTATTAACCTACAGTCACAGAACCAGAATCCGTTCTACTGTTATTAACCTACAGCCTTAGAACCAGAGTCCGTTCTACTGTTATTAACCTACAGTCACAGAACCAGAGTCCGTTCTACTGTTATTAACCTACAGTCACAGAACCAGAGTCCGTTCTACTGTTATTAACCTACAGTCACAGAACCAGAGTTCGTTCTACTGTTATTAACCTACAGCCTTAGAACCAGAATCCGTTCTACTGTTATTAACCTACAGTCACAGAACCAGAGTCCGTTCTACTGTTATAAACCTACAGTCTTAGAACCAGAGTCCGTTCTACTGTTATTAACCTAGTCTTAGAACCAGAATCCGTTCTACTGTTATTAACCTACAGTCACAGAACCAGAGTCCGTTCTACTGTTATTAACCTACAGTCACAGAACCAGAATCCGTTCTACTGTTATTAACCTACAGTCACAGAACCAGAGTTCGTTCTACTGTTATTAACCTACAGTCACAGAACCAGAATCCGTTCTACTGTTATTAACCTACAGTCTTAGAACCAGAGTTCGTTCTACTGTTATTAACCTACAGTCTTAGAACCAGAATCCGTTCTACTGTTATTAACCTACAGTCACAGAACCAGAATCCGTTCTACTGTTATTAACCTACAGTCTTAGAACCAGAGTATGTTCTACTGTTATTAACCTACAGTCTTAGAACCAGAATCCGTTCTACTGTTATTAACCTACAGTCACAGAACCAGAATCCGTTCTACTGTTATTAACCTACAGTCACAGAACCAGAGTCCGTTCTACTGTTATTAACCTACAGTCTTAGAACCAGAGTATGTTCTACTGTTATTAACCTACAGTCTTAGAACCAGAATCCGTTCTACTGTTATTAACCTACAGTCACAGAACCAGAATCCGTTCTACTGTTATTAACCTACAGTCTTAGAACCAGAATCCGTTCTACTGTTATTAACCTACAGTCACAGAACCAGAGTCCGTTCTACTGTTATTAACATACAGTCACAGAACCAGAATCCGTTCTACTGTTATTAACCTACAGTCACAGAACCAGAGTTCGTTCTACTGTTATTAACCTACAGTCACAGAACCAGAATCCGTTCTACTGTTATTAACCTACAGTCACAGAACCAGAGTCCGTTCTACTGTTATTAACCTACAGTCACAGAACCAGAGTTCGTTCTACTGTTATTAACCTACAGTCACAGAACCAGAGTCCGTTCTACTGTTATTAACCTACAGTCTTAGAACCAGAATCCGTTCTACTGTTATTAACCTACAGTCACAGAACCAGAGTTTGTTCTACTATTATTAACCTACAGTCACAGAACCAGAGTCCGTTCTACTGTTATTAACCTACAGTCTTAGAACCAGAGTCCGTTCTACTGTTATTAACCTACAGTCACAGAACCAGAGTTTGTTCTACTGTTATTAACCTACAGTCACAGAACCAGAATCCGTTCTACTGTTATTAACCTACAGTCACAGAACCAGAGTTTGTTCTACTGTTATTAACCTACAGTCTTAGAACCAGAGTCCGTTCTACTGTTATTAACCTACAGTCACAGAACCAGAGTTTGTTCTACTGTTATTAACCTACAGTCACAGAGCCAGAGTTTGTTCTACTGTTATTAACTTACAGTCTTAGAACCAGAGTCCGTTCTACTGTTATTAACCTACAGTCACAGAACCAGAGTTTGTTCTACTGTTATTAACCTACAGTCTTAGAACCAGAGTCCGTTCTACTGTTATTAACCTACAGTCTTAGAACCAGAGTCTGTTCTACTGTTATTAACCTACAGTCTTAGAACCAGAGTTCGTTCTACTGTTATTAACCTACAGTCACAGAACCAAAGTCCGTTCTACTGTTATTAACCTACAGTCACAGAACCAGAGTTCGTTCTACTGTTATTAACCTACAGTCACAGAACCAGAGTTCGTTCTACTGTTATTAACCTACAGTCACAGAACCAGAGTCCGTTCTACTGTTATTAACCTACAGTCTTAGAACCAGAATCCGTTCTACTGTTATTAACCTACAGTCACAGAATCAGAGTTCGTTCTACTGTTATTAACCTACAGTCACAGAACCAGAATCCGTTCTACTGTTATTAACCTACAGCCTTAGAACCAGAGTCCGTTCTACTGTTATTAACCTACAGTCACAGAACCAGAGTCCGTTCTACTGTTATTAACCTACAGTCACAGAACCAGAGTCCGTTCTACTGTTATTAACCTACAGTCACAGAACCAGAGTTCGTTCTACTGTTATTAACCTACAGCCTTAGAACCAGAATCCGTTCTACTGTTATTAACCTACAGTCACAGAACCAGAGTCCGTTCTACTGTTATAAACCTACAGTCTTAGAACCAGAGTCCGTTCTACTGTTATTAACCTAGTCTTAGAACCAGAATCCGTTCTACTGTTATTAACCTACAGTCACAGAACCAGAGTCCGTTCTACTGTTATTAACCTACAGTCACAGAACCAGAATCCGTTCTACTGTTATTAACCTACAGTCACAGAACCAGAGTTCGTTCTACTGTTATTAACCTACAGTCACAGAACCAGAATCCGTTCTACTGTTATTAACCTACAGTCTTAGAACCAGAGTTCGTTCTACTGTTATTAACCTACAGTCTTAGAACTAGAATCCGTTCTACTGTTATTAACCTACAGTCACAGAACCAGAATCCGTTCTACTGTTATTAACCTACAGTCACAGAACCAGAGTCCGTTCTACTGTTATTAACCTACAGTCTTAGAACCAGAGTATGTTCTACTGTTATTAACCTACAGTCTTAGAACCAGAATCCGTTCTACTGTTATTAACCTACAGTCACAGAACCAGAATCCGTTCTACTGTTATTAACCTACAGTCTTAGAACCAGAATCCGTTCTACTGTTATTAACCTACAGTCACAGAACCAGAGTCCGTTCTACTGTTATTAACATACAGTCACAGAACCAGAATCCGTTCTACTGTTATTAACCTACAGTCACAGAACCAGAGTTCGTTCGACTGTTATTAACCTACCGTCACAGAACCAGAATCCGTTCTACTGTTATTAACCTACAGTCACAGAACCAGAGTCCGTTCTACTGTTATTAACCTACAGTCACAGAACCAGAGTTCGTTCTACTGTTATTAACCTACAGTCACAGAACCAGAGTCCGTTCTACTGTTATTAACCTACAGTCTTAGAACCAGAATCCGTTCTACTGTTATTAACCTACAGTCACAGAACCAGAGTTTGTTCTACTATTATTAACCTACAGTCACAGAACCAGAGTCCGTTCTACTGTTATTAACCTACAGTCTTAGAACCAGAGTCCGTTCTACTGTTATTAACCTACAGTCACAGAACCAGAGTCCGTTCTACTGTTATTAACCTACAGTCACAGAACCAGAATCCGTTCTACTGTTATTAACCTACAGTCACAGAACCAGAATCCGTTCTACTGTTATTAACCTACAGTCTTAGAACCAGAATCCGTTCTACTGTTATTAACCTACAGTCTTAGAACCAGAATCCGTTCTACTGTTATTAACCTACAGTCACAGAACCAGAGTCCGTTCTACTGTTATTAACCTACAGTCACAGAACCAGAGTTCGTTCTACTGTTATTAACCTACAGTCACAGAACCAGAGTTCGTTCTACTGTTATTAACCTACAGTCACAGAACCAGAGTCCGTTCTACTGTTATTAACCTACAGTCTTAGAACCAGAATCCGTTCTACTGTTATTAACCTACAGTCACAGAACCAGAATCCGTTCTACTGTTATTAACCTACAGTCACAGAACCAGAGTCCGTTCTACTGTTATTAACCTACAGTCACAGAACCAGAATCCGTTCTACTGTTATTAACCTACAGTCTTAGAACCAGAATCCGTTCTACTGTTATTAACCTACAGTCTTAGAACCAGAATCCGTTCTACTGTTATTAACCTACAGTCACAGAGACAGAATCCGTTCTACTGTTATTAACCTACAGTCACAGAACCAGAGTCCGTTCTACTGTTATTAACCTACAGTCTTAGAACCAGAATCCGTTCTACTGTTATTAACCTACAGTCTTAGAACCAGAGTCCGTTCTACTGTTATTAACCTACAGTCTTAGAACCAGAATCCGTTCTACTGTTATTAACCTACAGTCTTAGAACCAGAATCCGTTCTACTGTTATTAACCTACAGCCTTAGAACCAGAGTCCGTTCTACTGTTATTAACCTACAGTCACAGAATCAGAGTTCGTTCTACTGTTATTAACCTACAGTCACAGAACCAGAATCCGTTCTACTGTTATTAACCTACAGTCTTAGAACCAGAATCCGTTCTACTGTTATTAACCTACAGTCACAGAACCAGAGTTCGTTCTACTGTTATTAACCTACAGTCTTAGAACCAGAGTCCGTTCTACTGTTATTAACCTACAGTCACAGAACCAGAATCCGTTCTACTGTTATTAACCTACAGTCACAGAACCAGAATCCGTTCTACTGTTATTAACCTACAGTCACAGAACCAGAGTTTGTTCTACTATTATTAACCTACAGTCTTAGAACCAGAGTCCGTTCTACTGTTATTAACCTACAGTCTTAGAACAAGAATCCGTTCTACTGTTATTAACCTACAGTCAGAGAACCAGAGTCCGTTCTACTGTTATTAACCTACAGTCTTAGAACCAGAATCCGTTCTACTGTTATTAACCTACAGTCACAGAACCAGAATCCGTTCTACTGTTATTAACCTACAGTCACAGAACCAGAGTCCGTTCTACTGTTATTAACCTACAGTCACAGAACCAGAGTCCGTTCTACTGTTATTAACCTACAGTCACAGAACCAGAGTCCGTTCTACTGTTATTAACCTACAGTCTTAGAACCAGAATCCGTTCTACTGTTATTAACCTACAGTCACAGAACCAGAGTTTGTTCTACTATTATTAACCTACAGTCTTAGAACCAGAGTCCGTTCTACTGTTATTAACCTACAGTCTTAGAACCAGAGTCCGTTCTACTGTTATTAACCTACAGTCACAGAACCAGAGTTCGTTCTACTGTTATTAACCTACAGTCACAGAACCAGAATCCGTTCTACTGTTATTAACCTACAGTCACAGAACCAGAATCTGTTCTACTGTTATTAACCTACAGTCTTAGAACCAGAATCCGTTCTACTGTTATTAACCTACAGTCTTAGAACCAGAATCCGTTCTACTGTTATTAACCTACAGTCACAGAACCAGAGTCCGTTCTACTGTTATTAACCTACAGTCACAGAACCAGAGTTCGTTCTACTGTTATTAACCTACAGTCACAGAACCAGAGTTCGTTCTACTGTTATTAACCTACAGTCACAGAACCAGAGTCCGTTCTACTGTTATTAACCTACAGTCTTAGAACCAGAATCCGTTCTACTGTTATTAACCTACAGTCACAGAATCAGAGTTCGTTCTACTGTTATTAACCTACAGTCACAGAACCAGAATCCGTTCTACTGTTATTAACCTACAGCCTTAGAACCAGAGTCCGTTCTACTGTTATTAACCTACAGTCACAGAACCAGAGTTCGTTCTACTGTTATTAACCTACAGTCACAGAACCAGAATCCGTTCTACTGTTATTAACCTACAGTCACAGAACCAGAGTTTGTTCTACTGTTATTAACCTACAGTCTTAGAACCAGAGTCCGTTCTACTGTTATTAACCTACAGTCTTAGAACCAGAGTCCGTTCTACTGTTATTAACCTACAGTCTTAGAACCAGAGTTCGTTCTACTATTAACCTACAGTCACAGAACCAGAGTCCGTTCTACTGTTATTAACCTACAGTCAAAGAACCAGAGTTCGTTCCACTGTTATTAACCTACAGTCACAGAACCAGAGTCCGTTCTACTGTTATTAACCTACAGTCTTAGAACCAGAGTCCGTTCTACTGTTATTAACCTACAGTCACAGAACCAGAGTCCGTTCTACTGTTATTAACCTACAGTCTTAGAACCAGAGTTCGTTCTACTGTTATTAACCTACAGTCACAGAACCAGAATCCGTTCTACTGTTATTAACCTACAGTCTTAGAACCAGAGTATGTTCTACTGTTATTAACCTACAGTCTTAGAACCAGAATCCGTTCTACTGTTATTAACCTACAGTCACAGAACCAGAATCCGTTCTACTGTTATTAACCTACAGTCTTAGAACCAGAATCCGTTCTACTGTTATTAACCTACAGTCTTAGAACCAGAATCCGTTCTACTGTTATTAACCTACAGTCACAGAACCAGAGTCTGTTCTACTGTTATTAACCTACAGTCACAGAACCAGAGTTCGTTCTACTGTTATTAACCTACAGTCACAGAACCAGAGTTCGTTCTACTGTTATTAACCTACAGTCACAGAACCAGAATCCGTTCTACTGTTATTAACCTACAGTCACAGAACCAGAGTCCGTTCTACTGTTATTAACCTACAGCCTTAGAACCAGAGTCCGTTCTACTGTTATTAACCTACAGTCACAGAACCAGAGTCCGTTCTACTGTTATTAACCTACAGTCACAGAACCAGAGTCCGTTCTACTGTTATTAACCTACAGTCACAGAACCAGAGTTCGTTCTACTGTTATTAACCTACAGCCTTAGAACCAGAGTCCGTTCTACTGTTATTAACCTACAGTCACAGAACCAGAGTCCGTTCTACTGTTATAAACCTACAGTCTTAGAACCAGAGTCCGTTCTACTGTTATTAACCTAGTCTTAGAACCAGAATCCGTTCTACTGTTATTAACCTACAGTCACAGAACCAGAGTCCGTTCTACTGTTATTAACCTACAGTCACAGAACCAGAATCCGTTCTACTGTTATTAACCTACAGTCACAGAACCAGAGTTCGTTCTACTGTTATTAACCTACAGTCACAGAACCAGAATCCGTTCTACTGTTATTAACCTACAGTCTTAGAACCAGAGTTCGTTCTACTGTTATTAACCTACAGTCTTAGAACCAGAATCCGTTCTACTGTTATTAACCTACAGTCTTAGAACCAGAGTTCGTTCTACTGTTACTAACCTACAGTCTTAGAACCAGAATCCGTTCTACTGTTATTAACCTACAGTCACAGAACCAGAGTCCGTTCTACTGTTATTAACCTACAGTCTTAGAACCAGAGTATGTTCTACTGTTATTAACCTACAGTCTTAGAACCAGAATCCGTTCTACTGTTATTAACCTACAGTCACAGAACCAGAATCCGTTCTACTGTTATTAACCTACAGTCTTAGAACCAGAATCCGTTCTACTGTTATTAACCTACAGTCACAGAACCAGAGTCCGTTCTACTGTTATTAACATACAGTCACAGAACCAGAATCCGTTCTACTGTTATTAACCTACAGTCACAGAACCAGAGTTCGTTCGACTGTTATTAACCTACCGTCACAGAACCAGAATCCGTTCTACTGTTATTAACCTACAGTCACAGAACCAGAGTCCGTTCTACTGTTATTAACCTACAGTCACAGAACCAGAGTTCGTTCTACTGTTATTAACCTACAGTCACAGAACCAGAGTCCGTTCTACTGTTATTAACCTACAGTCTTAGAACCAGAATCCGTTCTACTGTTATTAACCTACAGTCACAGAACCAGAGTTTGTTCTACTATTATTAACCTACAGTCACAGAACCAGAGTCCGTTCTACTGTTATTAACCTACAGTCTTAGAACCAGAGTCCGTTCTACTGTTATTAACCTACAGTCACAGAACCAGAGTTCGTTCTACTGTTATTAACCTACAGTCACAGAACCAGAATCCGTTCTACTGTTATTAACCTACAGTCACAGAACCAGAATCCGTTCTACTGTTATTAACCTACAGTCTTAGAACCAGAATCCGTTCTACTGTTATTAACCTACAGTCTTAGAACCAGAATCCGTTCTACTGTTATTAACCTACAGTCACAGAACCAGAGTCCGTTCTACTGTTATTAACCTACAGTCACAGAACCAGAGTTCGTTCTACTGTTATTAACCTACAGTCACAGAACCAGAGTTCGTTCTACTGTTATTAACCTACAGTCACAGAACCAGAGTCCGTTCTACTGTTATTAACCTACAGTCTTAGAACCAGAATCCGTTCTACTGTTATTAACCTACAGTCACAGAACCAGAGTCCGTTCTACTGTTATTAACCTACAGTCACAGAACCAGAGTCCGTTCTACTGTTATTAACCTACAGTCACAGAACCAGAATCCGTTCTACTGTTATTAACCTACAGTCTTAGAACCAGAATCCGTTCTACTGTTATTAACCTACAGTCTTAGAACCAGAATCCGTTCTACTGTTATTAACCTACAGTCACAGAGACAGAATCCGTTCTACTGTTATTAACCTACAGTCACAGAACCAGAGTCCGTTCTACTGTTATTAACCTACAGTCTTAGAACCAGAATCCGTTCTACTGTTATTAACCTACAGTCTTAGAACCAGAGTCCGTTCTACTGTTATTAACCTACAGTCTTAGAACCAGAATCCGTTCTACTGTTATTAACCTACAGTCTTAGAACCAGAATCCGTTCTACTGTTATTAACCTACAGCCTTAGAACCAGAGTCCGTTCTACTGTTATTAACCTACAGTCACAGAATCAGAGTTCGTTCTACTGTTATTAACCTACAGTCACAGAACCAGAATCCGTTCTACTGTTATTAACCTACAGTCTTAGAACCAGAATCCGTTCTACTGTTATTAACCTACAGTCACAGAACCAGAGTTCGTTCTACTGTTATTAACCTACAGTCACAGAACCAGAGTCCGTTCTACTGTTATTAACCTACAGTCACAGAACCAGAATCCGTTCTACTGTTATTAACCTACAGTCACAGAACCAGAATCCGTTCTACTGTTATTAACCTACAGTCACAGAACCAGAGTTTGTTCTACTATTATTAACCTACAGTCTTAGAACCAGAGTCCGTTCTACTGTTATTAACCTACAGTCTTAGAACAAGAATCCGTTCTACTGTTATTAACCTACAGTCAGAGAACCAGAGTCCGTTCTACTGTTATTAACCTACAGTCTTAGAACCAGAATCCGTTCTACTGTTATTAACCTACAGTCACAGAACCAGAATCCGTTCTACTGTTATTAACCTACAGTCACAGAACCAGAGTCCGTTCTACTGTTATTAACCTACAGTCACAGAACCAGAGTTCGTTCTACTGTTATTAACCTACAGTCACAGAACCAGAGTCCGTTCTACTGTTATTAACCTACAGTCTTAGAACCAGAATCCGTTCTACTGTTATTAACCTACAGTCACAGAACCAGAGTTTGTTCTACTATTATTAACCTACAGTCTTAGAACCAGAGTCCGTTCTACTGTTATTAACCTACAGTCTTAGAACCAGAGTCCGTTCTACTGTTATTAACCTACAGTCACAGAACCAGAGTTCGTTCTACTGTTATTAACCTACAGTCACAGAACCAGAATCCGTTCTACTGTTATTAACCTACAGTCACAGAACCAGAATCTGTTCTACTGTTATTAACCTACAGTCTTAGAACCAGAATCCGTTCTACTGTTATTAACCTACAGTCTTAGAACCAGAATCCGTTCTACTGTTATTAACCTACAGTCACAGAACCAGAGTCCGTTCTACTGTTATTAACCTACAGTCACAGAACCAGAGTTCGTTCTACTGTTATTAACCTACAGTCACAGAACCAGAGTTCGTTCTACTGTTATTAACCTACAGTCACAGAACCAGAGTCCGTTCTACTGTTATTAACCTACAGTCTTAGAACCAGAATCCGTTCTACTGTTATTAACCTACAGTCACAGAATCAGAGTTCGTTCTACTGTTATTAACCTACAGTCACAGAACCAGAATCCGTTCTACTGTTATTAACCTACAGCCTTAGAACCAGAGTCCGTTCTACTGTTATTAACCTACAGTCACAGAACCAGAGTTCGTTCTACTGTTATTAACCTACAGTCACAGAACCAGAATCCGTTCTACTGTTATTAACCTACAGTCACAGAACCAGAGTCCGTTCTACTGTTATTAACCTACAGTCACAGAACCAGAGTTTGTTCTACTGTTATTAACCTACAGTCTTAGAACCAGAGTCCGTTCTACTGTTATTAACCTACAGTCTTAGAACCAGAGTCCGTTCTACTGTTATTAACCTACAGTCTTAGAACCAGAGTTCGTTCTACTATTAACCTACAGTCACAGAACCAGAGTCCGTTCTACTGTTATTAACCTACAGTCAAAGAACCAGAGTTCGTTCCACTGTTATTAACCTACAGTCACAGAACCAGAGTCCGTTCTACTGTTATTAACCTACAGTCTTAGAACCAGAGTCCGTTCTACTGTTATTAACCTACAGTCACAGAACCAGAGTCCGTTCTACTGTTATTAACCTACAGTCTTAGAACCAGAGTTCGTTCTACTGTTATTAACCTACAGTCACAGAACCAGAATCCGTTCTACTGTTATTAACCTACAGTCTTAGAACCAGAGTATGTTCTACTGTTATTAACCTACAGTCTTAGAACCAGAATCCGTTCTACTGTTATTAACCTACAGTCACAGAACCAGAATCCGTTCTACTGTTATTAACCTACAGTCTTAGAACCAGAATCCGTTCTACTGTTATTAACCTACAGTCTTAGAACCAGAATCCGTTCTACTGTTATTAACCTACAGTCACAGAACCAGAGTCTGTTCTACTGTTATTAACCTACAGTCACAGAACCAGAGTTCGTTCTACTGTTATTAACCTACAGTCACAGAACCAGAGTTCGTTCTACTGTTATTAACCTACAGTCACAGAACCAGAATCCGTTCTACTGTTATTAACCTACAGTCACAGAACCAGAGTCCGTTCTACTGTTATTAACCTACAGTCACAGAACCAGAATCCGTTCTACTGTTATTAACCTACAGTCTTAGAACCAGAATCCGTTCTACTGTTATTAACCTACAGTCTTAGAACCAGAATCCGTTCTACTGTTATTAACCTACAGTCACAGAGACAGAATCCGTTCTACTGTTATTAACCTACAGTCACAGAACCAGAGTCCGTTCTACTGTTATTAACCTACAGTCTTAGAACCAGAATCCGTTCTACTGTTATTAACCTACAGTCTTAGAACCAGAATCCGTTCTACTGTTATTAACCTACAGTCTTAGAACCAGAATCCGTTCTACTGTTATTAACCTACAGTCTTAGAACCAGAATCCGTTCTACTGTTATTAACCTACAGCCTTAGAACCAGAGTCCGTTCTACTGTTATTAACCTACAGTCACAGAATCAGAGTTCGTTCTACTGTTATTAACCTACAGTCACAGAACCAGAATCCGTTCTACTGTTATTAACCTACAGTCTTAGAACCAGAATCCGTTCTACTGTTATTAACCTACAGTCACAGAACCAGAGTTCGTTCTACTGTTATTAACCTACAGTCACAGAACCAGAGTCCGTTCTACTGTTATTAACCTACAGTCACAGAACCAGAATCCGTTCTACTGTTATTAACCTACAGTCACAGAACCAGAATCCGTTCTACTGTTATTAACCTACAGTCACAGAACCAGAGTTTGTTCTACTATTATTAACCTACAGTCTTAGAACCAGAGTCCGTTCTACTGTTATTAACCTACAGTCTTAGAACAAGAATCCGTTCTACTGTTATTAACCTACAGTCACAGAACCAGAGTCCGTTCTACTGTTATTAACCTACAGTCTTAGAACCAGAATCCGTTCTACTGTTATTAACCTACAGTCACAGAACCAGAATCCGTTCTACTGTTATTAACCTACAGTCACAGAACCAGAGTCCGTTCTACTGTTATTAACCTACAGTCACAGAACCAGAGTTCGTTCTACTGTTATTAACCTACAGTCACAGAACCAGAGTCCGTTCTACTGTTATTAACCTACAGTCTTAGAACCAGAATCCGTTCTACTGTTATTAATCTACAGTCACAGAACCAGAGTTTGTTCTACTATTATTAACCTACAGTCTTAGAACCAGAGTCCGTTCTACTGTTATTAACCTACAGTCTTAGAACCAGAGTCCGTTCTACTGTTATTAACCTACAGTCACAGAACCAGAGTTCGTTCTACTGTTATTAACCTACAGTCACAGAACCAGAATCCGTTCTACTGTTATTAACCTACAGTCACAGAACCAGAATCCGTTCTACTGTTATTAACCTACAGTCTTAGAACCAGAATCCGTTCTACTGTTATTAACCTACAGTCTTAGAACCAGAATCCGTTCTACTGTTATTAACCTACAGTCTTAGAACCAGAATCCGTTCTACTGTTATTAACCTACAGTCTTAGAACCAGAATCCGTTCTACTGTTATTAACCTACAGTCACAGAACCAGAGTCCGTTCTACTGTTATTAACCTACAGTCACAGAACCAGAGTTCGTTCTACTGTTATTAACCTACAGTCACAGAACCAGAGTTCGTTCTACTGTTATTAACCTACAGTCACAGAACCAGAGTCCGTTCTACTGTTATTAACCTACAGTCTTAGAACCAGAATCCGTTCTACTGTTATTAACCTACAGTCACAGAATCAGAGTTCGTTCTACTGTTATTAACCTACAGTCACAGAACCAGAATCCGTTCTACTGTTATTAACCTACAGCCTTAGAACCAGAGTCCGTTCTACTGTTATTAACCTACAGTCACAGAACCAGAGTTCGTTCTACTGTTATTAACCTACAGTCACAGAACCAGAATCCGTTCTACTGTTATTAACCTACAGTCACAGAACCAGAATCCGTTCTACTGTTATTAACCTACAGTCTTAGAACCAGAATCCGTTCTACTGTTTTTAACCTACAGTCTTAGAACCAGAGTTTGTTCTACTGTTATTAACCTACAGTCTTAGAACCAGAGTCCGTTCTACTGTTATTAACCTACAGTCACAGAACCAGAGTTTGTTCTACTGTTATTAACCTACAGTCTTAGAACCAGAGTCCGTTCTATTGTTATTAACCTACAGTCTTAGAACCAGAGTTCGTTCTACTGTTATTAACCTACAGTCACAGAACCAGAGTCCGTTCTACTGTTATTAACCTACAGTCAAAGAACCAGAGTTCGTTCCACTGTTATTAACCTACAGTCTTAGAACCAGAATCCGTTCTACTGTTATTAACCTACAGTCACAGAACCAGAGTCCGTTCTACTGTTATTAACCTACAGTCACAGAACCAGAATCCGTTCTACTGTTATTAACCTACAGTCACAGAACCAGAGTTCGTTCTACTGTTATTAACCTACAGTCACAGAACCAGAATCCGTTCTACTGTTATTAACCTACAGTCACAGAACCAGAGTCCGTTCTACTGTTATTAACCTACAGTCACAGAACCAGAGTTCGTTCTACTGTTATTAACCTACAGTCACAGAACCAGAGTCCGTTCTACTGTTATTAACCTACAGTCACAGAACCAGAATCCGTTCGACTGTTATTAACCTACAGTCACAGAACCAGAGTTTGTTCTACTATTATTAACCTACAGTCTTAGAACCAGAGTCCGTTCTACTGTTATTAACCTACAGTCTTAGAACCAGAGTCCGTTCTACTGTTATTAACCTACAGTCTTAGAACCAGAGTTTGTTCTACTGTTATTAACCTACAGTCACAGAACCAGAGTTTGTTCTACTGTTATTAACCTACAGTCACAGAACCAGAGTTTGTTCTACTATTATTAACCTACAGTCTTAGAACCAGAATCCGTTCTACTGTTATTAACCTACAGTCTTAGAACCAGAGTTTGTTCTACTGTTATTAACCTACAGTCACAGAACCAGAGTTTGTTCTACTGTTATTAACCTACAGTCACAGAACCAGAGTCCGTTCTACTGTTATTAACCTACAGTCACAGAACCAGAGTCCGTTCTACTGTTATTAACCTACAGTCTTAGAACCAGAGTCCGTTCTACTGTTATTAACCTACAGTCACAGAACCAGAGTTTGTTCTCCTGTTATTAACCTACAGTCTTAGAACCAGAATCCGTTCTACTGTTATTAACCTACAGTCACAGAACCAGAGTCCGTTCTACTGTTATTAACCTACAGTCACAGAACCAGAGTTTGTTCTACTGTTATTAACCTACAGTCACAGAACCAGAGTTTGTTCTACTGTTATTAACCTACAGTCTTAGAACCAGAGTCCGTTCTACTGTTATTAACCTACAGTCACAGAACCAGAATCCGTTCTACTGTTATTAACCTACAGTCTTAGAACCAGAATCCGTTCTACTGTTATTAACCTACAGTCACAGAACCAGAATCCCTTCTACTGTTATTAACCTACAGTCACAGAACCAGAATCCGTTCTACTGTTATTAACCTACAGTCTTAGAACCAGAATCCGTTCTACTGTTATTAACCTACAGTCTTAGAACCAGAATCCGTTCTACTGTTATTAACCTACAGTCATAGAACCAGAGTCCGTTCTACTGTTATTAACCTACAGTCACAGAACCAGAGTCCGTTCTACTGTTATTAACCTACAGTCTTAGAACCAGAGTTTGTTCTACTGTTATTAACCTACAGTCACAGAACCAGAATCCGTTCTACTGTTATTAACCTACAGTCTTAGAACCAGAATCCGTTCTACTGTTATTAACCTACAGTCATAGAACCAGAGTCCGTTCTACTGTTATTAACCTACAGTCACAGAACCAGAGTCCGTTCTACTGTTATTAACCTACAGTCTTAGAACCAGAGTCCGTTCTACTGTTATTAACCTACAGTCTTAGAACCAGAGTCCGTTCTACTGTTATTAACCTACAGTCACAGAACCAGAGTCCGTTCTACTGTTATTAACCTACAGTCTTAGAACCAGAATCCGTTCTACTGTTATTACACCTACAGTCTTAGAACCAGAATCCGTTCTACTGTTATTAACCTACAGTCTTAGAACCAGAATCCGTTCTACTGTTATTAACCTACAGTCACAGAACCAGAGTTTGTTCTACTGTTATTAACCTACAGTCACAGAACCAGAGTTTGTTCTACTGTTATTAACCTACAGTCTTAGAACCAGAGTCCGTTCTACTGTTATTAACCTACAGTCACAGAACCAGAATCCGTTCTACTGTTATTAACCTACAGTCTTAGAACCAGAATCCGTTCTACTGTTATTAACCTACAGTCACAGAACCAGAATCCCTTCTACTGTTATTAACCTACAGTCACAGAACCAGAATCCGTTCTACTGTTATTAACCTACAGTCACAGAACCAGAATCCGTTCTACTGTTATTAACCTACAGTCTTAGAACCAGAATCCGTTCTACTGTTATTAACCTACAGTCTTAGAACCAGAATCCGTTCTACTGTTATTAACCTACAGTCTTAGAACCAGAGTCCGTTCTACTGTTATTAACCTACAGTCACAGAACCAGAATCCGTTCTACTATTATTAACCTACAGTCTTAGAACCAGAATCCGTTCTACTGTTATTAACCTACAGTCACAGAACCAGAGTCCGTTCTACTGTTATTAACCTACAGTCACAGAACCAGAGTCCGTTCTACTGTTACTAACCTACAGTCACAGAACCAGAGTTTGTTCTACTGTTATTAACTTACAGTCTAAGAACCAGAGTCCGTTCTACTGTTATTAACCTACAGTCTTAGAACCAGAGTCCGTTCTACTGTTATTAACCTACAGTCTTAGAACCAGAGTTCGTTCTACTGTTATTAACCTACAGTCACAGAACCAGAGCTCGTTCTACTGTTATTAACCTACAGTCACAGAACCAGAGTTCGTTCTACTGTTATTAACCTACAGTCACAGAACCAGAGTTCGTTCTACTGTTATTAACCTACAGTCAAAGAACCAGAGTTCGTTCCACTGTTATTAACCTACAGTCTTAGAACCAGAATCCGTTCTACTGTTATTAACCTACAGTCACAGAACCAGAGTCCGTTCTACTGTTATTAACCTACAGTCACAGAACCAGAATCCGTTCTACTGTTATTAACCTACAGTCACAGAACCAGAGTTCGTTCTACTGTTATTAACCTACAGTCACAGAACCAGAATCCGTTCTACTGTTATTAACCTACAGTCACAGAACCAGAGTCCGTTCTACTGTTATTAACCTACAGTCACAGAACCAGAGTTCGTTCTACTGTTATTAACCTACAGTCACAGAACCAGAGTCCGTTCTACTGTTATTAACCTACAGTCACAGAACCAGAATCCGTTCGACTGTTATTAACCTACAGTCACAGAACCAGAGTTTGTTCTACTATTATTAACCTACAGTCTTAGAACCAGAGTCCGTTCTACTGTTATTAACCTACAGTCTTAGAACCAGAGTCCGTTCTACTGTTATTAACCTACAGTCTTAGAACCAGAGTTTGTTCTACTGTTATTAACCTACAGTCACAGAACCAGAGTTTGTTCTACTGTTATTAACCTACAGTCACAGAACCAGAGTTTGTTCTACTATTATTAACCTACAGTCTTAGAACCAGAATCCGTTCTACTGTTATTAACCTACAGTCTTAGAACCAGAGTTTGTTCTACTGTTATTAACCTACAGTCACAGAACCAGAGTTTGTTCTACTGTTATTAACCTACAGTCACAGAACCAGAGTCCGTTCTACTGTTATTAACCTACAGTCACAGAACCAGAGTCCGTTCTACTGTTATTAACCTACAGTCTTAGAACCAGAGTCCGTTCTACTGTTATTAACCTACAGTCACAGAACCAGAGTTTGTTCTCCTGTTATTAACCTACAGTCTTAGAACCAGAATCCGTTCTACTGTTATTAACCTACAGTCACAGAACCAGAGTCCGTTCTACTGTTATTAACCTACAGTCACAGAACCAGAGTTTGTTCTACTGTTATTAACCTACAGTCACAGAACCAGAGTTTGTTCTACTGTTATTAACCTACAGTCTTAGAACCAGAGTCCGTTCTACTGTTATTAACCTACAGTCACAGAACCAGAATCCGTTCTACTGTTATTAACCTACAGTCTTAGAACCAGAATCCGTTCTACTGTTATTAACCTACAGTCACAGAACCAGAATCCCTTCTACTGTTATTAACCTACAGTCACAGAACCAGAATCCGTTCTACTGTTATTAACCTACAGTCTTAGAACCAGAATCCGTTCTACTGTTATTAACCTACAGTCTTAGAACCAGAATCCGTTCTACTGTTATTAACCTACAGTCATAGAACCAGAGTCCGTTCTACTGTTATTAACCTACAGTCACAGAACCAGAGTCCGTTCTACTGTTATTAACCTACAGTCTTAGAACCAGAGTTTGTTCTACTGTTATTAACCTACAGTCACAGAACCAGAATCCGTTCTACTGTTATTAACCTACAGTCATAGAACCAGAGTCCGTTCTACTGTTATTAACCTACAGTCACAGAACCAGAGTCCGTTCTACTGTTATTAACCTACAGTCTTAGAACCAGAGTCCGTTCTACTGTTATTAACCTACAGTCTTAGAACCAGAGTCCGTTCTACTGTTATTAACCTACAGTCACAGAACCAGAGTCCGTTCTACTGTTATTAACCTACAGTCTTAGAACCAGAATCCGTTCTACTGTTATTACACCTACAGTCTTAGAACCAGAATCCGTTCTACTGTTATTAACCTACAGTCTTAGAACCAGAATCCGTTCTACTGTTATTAACCTACAGTCACAGAACCAGAGTTCGTTCTACTGTTATTAACCTACAGTCACAGAACCAGAGTTTGTTCTACTGTTATTAACCTACAGTCTTAGAACCAGAGTCCGTTCTACTGTTATTAACCTACAGTCACAGAACCAGAATCCGTTCTACTGTTATTAACCTACAGTCTTAGAACCAGAATCCGTTCTACTGTTATTAACCTACAGTCACAGAACCAGAATCCCTTCTACTGTTATTAACCTACAGTCACAGAACCAGAATCCGTTCTACTGTTATTAACCTACAGTCACAGAACCAGAATCCGTTCTACTGTTATTAACCTACAGTCTTAGAACCAGAATCCGTTCTACTGTTATTAACCTACAGTCTTAGAACCAGAATCCGTTCTACTGTTATTAACCTACAGTCTTAGAACCAGAGTCCGTTCTACTGTTATTAACCTACAGTCACAGAACCAGAATCCGTTCTACTATTATTAACCTACAGTCTTAGAACCAGAATCCGTTCTACTGTTATTAACCTACAGTCACAGAACCAGAGTCCGTTCTACTGTTATTAACCTACAGTCACAGAACCAGAGTCCGTTCTACTGTTACTAACCTACAGTCACAGAACCAGAGTTTGTTCTACTGTTATTAACTTACAGTCTAAGAACCAGAGTCCGTTCTACTGTTATTAACCTACAGTCTTAGAACCAGAGTCCGTTCTACTGTTATTAACCTACAGTCTTAGAACCAGAGTTCGTTCTACTGTTATTAACCTACAGTCACAGAACCAGAGCTCGTTCTACTGTTATTAACCTACAGTCACAGAACCAGAGTTCGTTCTACTGTTATTAACCTACAGTCACAGAACCAGAGTTCGTTCTACTGTTATTAACCTACAGTCACAGAACCAGAGTCCGTTCTACTGTTATTAACCTACAGTCTTAGAACCAGAATCCGTTCTACTGTTATTAACCTACAGTCACAGAATCAGAGTTCGTTCTACTGTTATTAACCTACAGTCACAGAACCAGAATCCGTTCTACTGTTATTAACCTACAGTCACAGAACCAGAGTCCGTTCTACTGTTATTAACCTACAGTCTTAGAACCAGAATCCGTTCTACTGTTATTACACCTACAGTCTTAGAACCAGAATCCGTTCTACTGTTATTAACCTACAGTCTTAGAACCAGAATCCGTTCTACTGTTATTAACCTACAGTCACAGAACCAGAGTTTGTTCTACTGTTATTAACCTACAGTCACAGAACCAGAGTTTGTTCTACTGTTATTAACCTACAGTCTTAGAACCAGAGTCCGTTCTACTGTTATTAACCTACAGTCACAGAACCAGAATCCGTTCTACTGTTATTAACCTACAGTCTTAGAACCAGAATCCGTTCTACTGTTATTAACCTACAGTCACAGAACCAGAATCCCTTCTACTGTTATTAACCTACAGTCACAGAACCAGAATCCGTTCTACTGTTATTAACCTACAGTCACAGAACCAGAATCCGTTCTACTGTTATTAACCTACAGTCTTAGAACCAGAATCCGTTCTACTGTTATTAACCTACAGTCTTAGAACCAGAATCCGTTCTACTGTTATTAACCTACAGTCTTAGAACCAGAGTCCGTTCTACTGTTATTAACCTACAGTCACAGAACCAGAATCCGTTCTACTATTATTAACCTACAGTCTTAGAACCAGAATCCGTTCTACTGTTATTAACCTACAGTCACAGAACCAGAGTCCGTTCTACTGTTATTAACCTACAGTCACAGAACCAGAGTCCGTTCTACTGTTACTAACCTACAGTCACAGAACCAGAGTTTGTTCTACTGTTATTAACTTACAGTCTAAGAACCAGAGTCCGTTCTACTGTTATTAACCTACAGTCTTAGAACCAGAGTCCGTTCTACTGTTATTAACCTACAGTCTTAGAACCAGAGTTCGTTCTACTGTTATTAACCTACAGTCACAGAACCAGAGCTCGTTCTACTGTTATTAACCTACAGTCACAGAACCAGAGTTCGTTCTACTGTTATTAACCTACAGTCACAGAACCAGAGTTCGTTCTACTGTTATTAACCTACAGTCACAGAACCAGAGTCCGTTCTACTGTTATTAACCTACAGTCTTAGAACCAGAATCCGTTCTACTGTTATTAACCTACAGTCACAGAATCAGAGTTCGTTCTACTGTTATTAACCTACAGTCACAGAACCAGAATCCGTTCTACTGTTATTAACCTACAGCCTTAGAACCAGAGTCCGTTCTACTGTTATTAACCTACAGTCACAGAACCAGAGTCCGTTCTACTGTTGTTAACCTACAGTCACAGAACCAGAATCCGTTCTACTGTTATTAACCTACAGTCTTAGAACCAGAGTCCGTTCTACTGTTATTAACCTACAGTCACAGAACCAGAGTTTGTTCTACTGTTATTAACCTACAGTCTTAGAACGAGAGTCCGTTCTACTGTTATTAACCTACAGTCTTAGAACCAGAGTCCGTTCTACTGTTATTAACCTACAGTCACAGAACCAGAGTCCGTTCTACTGTTATTAACCTACAGTCACAGAACCAGAGTTTGTTCTACTGTTATTAACTTACAGTCTTAGAACCAGAGTCCGTTCTACTGTTATTAACCTACAGTCACAGAACCAGAGTTTGTTCTACTGTTATTAACCTACAGTCTTAGAACCAGAGTCCGTTCTACTGTTATTAACCTACAGTCTTAGAACTAGAGTCCGTTCTACTGTTATTAACCTACAGTCTTAGAACCAGAGTTCGTTCTACTGTTATTAACCTACAGTCACAGAACCAGAGTCCGTTCTACTGTTATTAACCTACAGTCAAAGAACCAGAGTTCGTTCTACTGTTATTAACCTACAGTCTTAGAACCAGAATCCGTTCTACTGTTATTAACCTACAGTCTTAGAACCAGAGTTCGTTCTACTGTTATTAACCTACAGTCTTAGAACCAGAATCCGTTCTACTGTTATTAACCTACAGTCACAGAACCAGAATCCGTTCTACTGTTATTAACCTACAGTCACAGAACCAGAGTCCGTTCTACTGTTATTAACCTACAGTCACAGAACCAGAATCCGTTCTACTGTTATTAACCTACAGTCTTAGAACCAGAGTTCGTTCTACTGTTATTAACCTACAGTCTTAGAACCAGAATCCGTTCTACTGTTATTAACCTACAGTCTTAGAACCAGAGTCCGTTCTACTGTTATTAACCTACAGTCACAGAACCAGAGTCCGTTCTACTGTTATTAACCTACAGTCTTAGAACCAGAGTATGTTCTACTGTTATTAACCTACAGTCTTAGAACCAGAATCCGTTCTACTGTTATTAACCTACAGTCACAGAACCAGAATCCGTTCTACTGTTATTAACCTACAGTCTTAGAACCAGAATCCGTTCTACTGTTATTAACCTACAGTCACAGAACCAGAATCCGTTCTCCTGTTATTAACCTACAGTCTTAGAACCAGAATCCGTTCTACTGTTATTAACCTACAGTCACAGAACCAGAGTCCGTTCTACTGTTATTAACCTACAGTCACAGAACCAGAGTTTGTTCTACTGTTATTAACCTACAGTCACAGAACCAGAGTTTGTTCTACTGTTATTAACCTACAGTCTTAGAACCAGAGTCCGTTCTACTGTTATTAACCTACAGTCACAGAACCAGAATCCGTTCTACTGTTATTAACCTACAGTCTTAGAACCAGAATCCGTTCTACTGTTATTAACCTACAGTCACAGAACCAGAATCCCTTCTACTGTTATTAACCTACAGTCACAGAACCAGAATCCGTTCTACTGTTATTAACCTACAGTCTTAGAACCAGAATCCGTTCTACTGTTATTAACCTACAGTCTTAGAACCAGAATCCGTTCTACTGTTATTAACCTACAGTCATAGAACCAGAGTCCGTTCTACTGTTATTAACCTACAGTCACAGAACCAGAGTCCGTTCTACTGTTATTAACCTACAGTCTTAGAACCAGAGTTTGTTCTACTGTTATTAACCTACAGTCACAGAACCAGAATCCGTTCTACTGTTATTAACCTACAGTCTTAGAACCAGAGTCCGTTCTACTGTTATTAACCTACAGTCTTAGAACCAGAGTCCGTTCTACTGTTATTAACCTACAGTCACAGAACCAGAGTCCGTTCTACTGTTATTAACCTACAGTCTTAGAACCAGAATCCGTTCTACTGTTATTAAACCTACAGTCTTAGAACCAGAATCCGTTCTACTGTTATTAACCTACAGTCTTAGAACCAGAATCCGTTCTACTGTTATTAACCTACAGTCACAGAACCAGAGTCCGTTCTACTGTTATTAAACCTACAGTCTTAGAACCAGAATCCGTTCTACTGTCATTAACCTACAGTCACAGAACCAGAGTTCGTTCTACTGTTATTAACCTACAGTCTTAGAACTAGAGTCCGTTCTACTGTTATTAACCTACAGTCACAGAACCAGAGTCCGTTCCACTGTTATTAACCTACAGTCACAGAACCAGAGTCCGTTCTACTGTTATTAACCTACAGTCACAGAACCAGAGTACATTCTACTGTTATTAACCTACAGTCTTAGAACCAGAGTCCGTTCTACTGTTATTAACCTACAGTCTTAGAACCAGAGTCCGTTCTACTGTTATTACCCTACAGTCACAGAACCAGAGTCCGTTCTACTGTTATTAACCTACAGTCACAGAACCAGAGTCCATTCTACTGTTATTAACCTACAGTCTTAGAACCAGAATCCGTTCTACTGTTATTAACCTACAGTCTTAGAACCAGAGTCCGTTCTACTGTTATTAACCTACAGTCTTAGAACCAGAGTCCGTTCTACTGTTATTAACCTACAGTCACAGAACCAGAGTTCGTTCTACTGTTATTAACCTACAGTCACAGAACCAGAATCCGTTCTACTGTTATTAACCTACAGTCACAGAACCAGAATCCGTTCTACTGTTATTAACCTACAGTCACAGAACCAGAATCCGTTCTACTATTATTAACCTACAGTCTTAGAACCAGAATCCGTTCTACTGTTATTAACCTACAGTCACAGAACCAGAGTCCGTTCTACTGTTATTAACCTACAGTCTTAGAACCAGAGTCCGTTCTACTGTTATTAACCTACAGTCACAGAACCAGAATCCGTTCTACTGTTATTAACCTACAGTCACAGAACCAGAGTCCGTTCTACTGTTATTAACCTACAGTCTTAGAACCAGAATCCGTTCTACTGTTATTAACCTACAGTCTTAGAACCAGAGTCCGTTCTACTGTTATTAACCTACAGTCTTAGAACCAGAATCCGTTCTACTGTTATTAACCTACAGTCACAGAACCAGAGTCCGTTCTACTGTTATTAACCTACAGTCACAGAACCAGAGTCCGTTCTACTGTTATTAACCTACAGTCTTAGAACCAGAATCCGTTCTACTGTTATTAACCTACAGTCTTAGAACCAGAGTCCGTTCTACTGTTATTAACCTACAGTCTTAGAACCAGAATCCGTTCTACTGTTATTAACCTACAGTCACAGAACCAGAGTCCGTTCTATTGTTATTAACCTACAGTCTTAGAACAAGAGGCCGTTCTACTGTTATTAACCTACAGTCTTAGAACCAGAGTCCGTTCTACTGTTATTAACCTACAGTCACAGAACCAGAGTCCGTTCTACTGTTATTAACCTACAGTCTTAGAACCAGAGTCCGTTCTACTGTTATTAACCTACAGTCACAGAACCAGAGTCCGTTCTACTGTTATTAACCTACAGTCTTAGAACCAGAGTCCGTTCTACTGTTATTAACCTACAGTCTTAGAACCAGAGTCCGTTCTACTGTTATTAACCTACAGTCTTAGAACCAGAATCCGTTCTACTGTTATTAACCTACAGTCTTAGAACCAGAGTCCGTTCTACTGTTATTAACCTACAGTCTTAGAACCAGAATCCGTTCTACTGTTATTAACCTACAGTCTTAGAACCAGAGTCCGTTCTACTGTTATTAACCTACAGTCACAGAACCAGAGTCCGTTCTACTGTTATTAACCTACAGTCTTAGAACCAGAGTCCGTTCTACTGTTATTAACCTACAGTCTTAGAACCAGAGTCCGTTCTACTGTTATTAACCTACAGTCTTAGAACCAGAATCCGTTCTACTATTATTAACCTACAGTCTTAGAACCAGAGTCCGTTCTACTGTTATTAACCTACAGTCACAGAACCAGAATCCGTTCTACTATTATTAACCTACAGTCACAGAACCAGAATCCGTTCTACTGTTATTAACCTACAGTCTTAGAACCAGAATCCGTTCTACTATTATTAACCTACAGTCTTAGAACCAGAGTCCGTTCTACTGTTATTAACCTACAGTCTTAGAACCAGAATCCGTTCTACTATTATTAACCTACAGTCTTAGAACCAGAGTCCGTTCTACTGTTATTAACCTACAGTCACAGAACCAGAGTCCGTTCTACTGTTATTAACCTACAGTCTTAGAACCAGAATCCGTTCTACTGTTATTAACCTACAGTCTTAGAACCAGAGTCCGTTCTACTGTTATTAACCTACAGTCTTAGAACCAGAATCCGTTCTACTATTATTAACCTACAGTCTTAGAACCAGAGTCCGTTCTACTGTTATTAACCTACAGTCACAGAACCAGAGTCCGTTCTACTGTTATTAACCTACAGTCACAGAACCAGAGTCCGTTCTACTGTTATTAACCTACAGTCTTAGAACCAGAGTCCGTTCTACTGTTATTAACCTACAGTCACAGAACCAGAGTCCGTTCTACTGTTATTAACCTACAGTCTTAGAACCAGAGTCCGTTCTACTGTTATTAACCTACAGTCACAGAACCAGAGTCCGTTCTACTGTTATTAACCTACAGTCACAGAACCAGAGTCCGTTCTACTGTTATTAACCTACAGTCTTAGAACCAGAGTCCGTTCTACTGTTATTAACCTACAGTCTTAGAACCAGAGTCCGTTCTACTGTTATTAACCTACAGTCACAGAACCAGAGTCCGTTCTACTGTTATTAACCTACAATCACAGAACCAGAATCCGTTCTACTGTTATTAACCTACAGCCTTACTGGGGTCTGGGACCGGGTCTGGGAACAGTCTGGGATCGGGTCTGTTTCACTATCGTGAAGTTAGCTTGGGTTGCTCGAGGCTACCACTTCGTGTGTAGTTTCTTACCCGGGTCAAAGTCCGGAACCACGGCTTGATACTGCGGTCCGACCCGCATCCCACCTCCACCTGCACACGTGCACACACACACACAAAACAGTACTTAGTACCAGTACTCAGAGTACTCGGAGTGTACACGGTACACAGTAGTACTTCAGTGTCCGAGGCTACCCACCATGTTCCTCGTCGCTGCTTGAGCCTGAACTTCCTTCTTCCCAGCAGCTGTTTGTGCTGGTTCCATTACCGGACAGGCTCTTCCCGCCGGGGTGAGCTGCTGGTCCAGGGCCGGTGCCGCCGCCGCCGCCGCCGCCCGCTGGAGCTCTGCCCCTCCGTTTCCCCGGGACCTCCGGGTTTCTGTCCAGCATCGCCGGCATGCCGAGGCTAACTGCTAACTGCTAACTACCTGCTAGCAGCCGCGGAGCTAAGCTAACGGAAGCTAACTGTGTGTTCCGGACAGCAGACTCTGTTCCGGGAATGACCCGTGACCTGCAGCTAACCGAAGCTAAGCTAACTGTTAACCCGGGATTCAAGCTTCACACCGAGTCACAAAAGTTCCGGAACAACCAACCCGGAACCAGAACCAACCAGAACCAGCTGGACTGAAGCTGATCAAACAGACTGACGGTGATCGATCAGCGGCTCAGTGCGTGTGTGTGGTGTGGTGTGTGTGTGTGTGTGTGTGTGTGTGTGTGTGTGTGTGTGTGATTGTGACTTAAGTCACTTTCAGGGACACAAACCAGACTGAAGACCAGTTAACTGGGGATCGTTTGTCCAATTGGGGACAAAAGCTGTGTCTCCAATTGGTAAAAGGCTGACTGTTGGGTCGGTGATTATGGTTAGGCTTAAGGTAAGTCTCCAGGAAATGAATGCAAGTCTATGTAAATACCCCAAAAGTGACTTAAGCAAACTTGTGTGTATGTGTGTGTGTGTGTATGTGTGTGTGTGTGTGTGTGTGTGTGTGACAGAGAGAGACTCTTTCAGACATAGTTTAACTTGTATATAAAGTACTCCATTTTGAATAATAATTCATGTCTGATATAGTTTTTCCACAAAACAGTTAAATGATCTCGTTGGTAGGTTTGTAACGGTGTGTTCACACCGAACCCGAAGTGAATTTTCACCTTGTGTCACTTGGAGTTTGACTGGGTTTAGGTTTAACATTCAGCACAGTGATGTTACTGAAGCTCAGTCCTCCTGCTGACAAGTCACACCTACACTTATCTGTAAACACTCAGAGACACATTATTTACTCTTCTCTGTTAGTTTTGCTGATAAACTGCATTAACCCCTCACACAAAACTCCCCCCAAACATCTGTTGATTTACTGCACTTCCCAGACAACAACCACAGACCTTAAAGTGGGATGAACCCAAAATAAACTCAGATTTTGCTCTGATTTATTTGCAATAAACGAATGGAAAGGATGAAATAACTACATCATAATGCCAATTTGTAAAAAGTCTGAATTCATCTTTTGTCAGCAAGACGACAAGTAAACAACTGTTAAAATGCTTCTTTTCTGAATGGAGTTCAGATCAGAAGTGCTAACATGGCAGCTGCTCCATCAGCACTCATAATAACATGATGTAAAAGTATAAATACAGCAGATACACACACAGATATCTACATACCGTGTAACTTTAAAATTTAAGATGTTGATGACAGCAGCTGGGGGGGGGGGGGGGGGGGGGGGGGGGGGACTCCACTGTTAGCTCCTGCTAAATTAAGTTGAGAAGCAAAAGTGAAGATAAATCAATTTTTAATCCCAGAGCTTTAAAAAACAAACTCTTCATGCCAGTAAACGGCTCTGGATTAGAGCAGAGACCGGTGTGTTGGTCCGGTGTGTTGGTCCGGTGTGGTGTGGTGGTCCGGTGTGTTGGTCCGGTGTGTTGCAGACTCTCCAGCTCTGCGATACGTGCAGTTTTTTTGCTCAGTTGAATATTTTCAACGCGTGTGAATACGCAAATGACTCACATTTCGCATGTTCGCCTTGCTAATTTTGTGTTTTCGCATCATTCGTGTCACGTAATTGACGTTTCCTGGTGCAAATAGATGCACTTTGACTTTGTTTGTTTTCTCGCGTTTGGTGTGAAAACACCGTGAAGTTTTCCTGCTGCTGCTGTAAAGTCACTTCTCAGTGTTTGTTCACTGAAGGCTTCAAGTCACAATTTTAACCCTCATTGTTATGACATATTATATACTGTATATATCATACACATGTTATATTTATAACAAGGATGACGTTTCATACAACAACAGATCTGTCTTTTTAAAGAGTTGGTTTGATAGGATCATTGTTTTGGCGGTTCAGCTGCTCAACTTGCACAACATGAGTTACATTTTAATTTTCCAATAAGGACTGAAGAATATCAGCTGGTGATGAGAGCGGAGCCTGATGATTTCTCATCACATTCTGTACCATCTGAAGCTGTATGTTCTTTATTTCAACAGTATTTCTGTTCCAGTAATGTTGTCAGTGGTTTTATAAGAAGTCTCTTCTCTTTAGCCTCTTAATGATCTTCATGACGTCATGTCTGACTGCATTCTGGCTTTTACTGGTTTGTATTTATTTCTTGTTTGTGTAACACTGTTTGTGTTGTAATTTTACCTGATTTTATTTGTGACTGTGCTGTTTTTGTTGATCCTGAGTTTTCGTTCGACTGTAACCATCAATCAAATGAGCCCATGATGTGAATCTCTCTGTAACTGTTGTTTTTAAATGTGCTCCATAAATAAATGGACTCGACTTGGTTTGACAGTAAGATAAAGGAGGTGTCCTTCAAGCTTAGACACTAATTCTGCCCTGTAAAACATTTCCTTCATAGATTTATGTATTGTGTTGTTTTTTCTCTGCACATCCTGAAACTGAGCCTCATTTATTTCCGTTTGGTTACTAAAAGACTGAAGCGAGAGGTTTTTAGGTTTATTCACGTTATGGTTGATTTTGCTTTACTGTATAAATATGACCTGTTTGGGTTATAACAGAATATGGCAAGCCATATGGACCAATACGTCTAGTTCGCCGTTTGTATTAAAATGTCAAATTTGTACGTCTTAAGATGACAGAAAATACTCTGTTAGGGTTATACTCTATTAACACGTCCAGTTTGTGCTTTTTAAGGGACGTTGAAGAGAGAAAACGATTCTCCACGTGACCCACTTTGTGTTTACGGTGACATTATAAACATCTGGATTTTTTGTAGGCTACTGGATGTATAGCTTGTATACAATATCATACTTGACATATTAATTTAAAGTGGTGTGTTTGTTTAAGTGCCCACTGGATGGCAGTATCACAGCACAAATGGAAACCTGTTGTACGTTAAGTGGGGGGGGGGGGGGGGACACTGGTTAAGATCTTCTCTGATGAATGGCAACATTTTTAGTGCAGTTAAGGGGTATTTTTTAATGTAGTGTTGGTGTGAATTACATTTTATATTGTGACTACTATGTTAAAAAAAACAATTAATTAATTTAACTTGTGTCCTTTCATGAACAGACTGTTGATTGATTAGGAATCACAGTTTTCCTGTTTAAAACACCACATTTGTGTTTAGAGAGAAATGTTTATATATTTGAAACTGGATGAAAACACACAGATGGTCTGTTGTTCAGCTGCTGGACAGGAATGGGAACCTGTGGAGGATGTACAGTAGCTGTCAGAGTGGGATTAAAGCACCATTACGGTTGTCGTGCTAACATTAGCTTGATGGCATCAACAGTATATAAAGTGATTGTAGTAAATAGGTTTAGTTAGAGTGTAGAAATGCCGAGGAGCTGAAAAATGAAACTTAAGATTTGTACTTCAATGTAATTTTCTTTTTGTTAAAACGGATTTTATAAAATTGGTTTTGAAAAAAGTATCATTTAGGAACCAGTATGGAAGTCAAGGTATCAGTACTGGTACCAGTATGAGTGTATTTAAATGTGTGCCTGCTTTGTATGGAGGGTATTAAGGGCCAAAACTAAATATTTATAAACACATAAATAATTATATAATAAAATGCTTAAATAAATAACTGACTTATTTATTTCGCTGCAGCAAGTTACACTGTGAATAAATGCAGAAGGAAATAAATTAATATACGAATAAATACATAAATATACAAATGTATAAATATATAAATAAATACACATAAATTAAACAGTATATATTTAATGTCTCATTTAATTTGTGATTTATTTATGGGGATAAATGACCATTTAAATGTATAATTATATATTAATATATTAATTATATAATTATTTATGTATTTTAAATTTAGTTTTGGCCCTTAAAAACTCTCCTTATCAGTGGACCAGGCTTCAGTTACCACCAAATCATAGCAGCACCTTCATCACTGTATCATCATCATCATCATCATCATCATCATCATCATCATCATCATCATCACCCTCAGCAGAGTCCTTCTTTAACTCAGCTGTCGGCTTTTTAGCAGCTCTGACAACAAACTCACATCAGAGATGTCGGGTTAGTGCTACAAACCCTTTACAGTATAATCACTGATCCTTCACACAGTACAGGGTTAGTGCTACAAACCCTTTACAGTATAATCACTGATCCTTCACACAGTACAGGGTTAGTGCTACAAACCCTTTACAGTATAAACACTGATCCTTCACACAGTACAGGGTTAGTGCTACCAAACCTTTTACTGTATAAACACTGATCCTTCACACAGTACAGGGTTAGTGTTACCAAACCCTTTACAGTATAAACACTGATCCTTCACACAGTACAGGGTTAGTGCTACAAACCCTTTACAGTATAAACACTGATCCTTCACACAGTACAGGGTTAGTGCTACAAACCCTTTACAGTATAAACACTGATCCTTCACACAGTACAGGGTTAGTGCCACCAAACCTTTTACTGTATAATCACTGATCCTTCACACAGTACAGGGTTAGTGCTACAAACCCTTTACAGTATAAACACTGATCCTTCACACAGTACAGGGTTAGTGCTACAAACCCTTTACAGTATAATCACTGATCCTTCACACAGTACAGGGTTAGTGCTACCAAACCTTTTACTGTATAATCACTGATCCTTCACACAGTACAGGGTTAGTGCTACAAACCCTTTACAGTATAAACACTGATCCTTCACACAGTACAGGGTTAGTGCTACAAACCCTTTACAGTATAATCACTGATCCTTCACACAGTACAGGGTTAGTGCTACAAACCCTTTACAGTATAATCACTGATCCTTCACACAGTACAGGGTTAGTGCTACCAAACCTTTTACTGTATAATCACTGATCCTTCACACAGTACAGGGTTAGTGCTACAAACCCTTTACAGTATAAACACTGATCCTTCACACAGTACAGGGTTAGTGCTACAAACCCTTTACAGTATAAACACTGATCCTTCACACAGTACAGGGTTAGTGCTACCAAACCTTTTACTGTATAAACACTGATCCTTCACACAGTACAGGGTTAGTGCTACCAAACCTTTTACTGTATAAACACTGATCCTTCACACAGTACAGGGTTAGTGCTACAAACCCTTTACAGTATAATCACTGATCCTTCACACAGTACAGGGTTAGTGCTACAAACCCTTTACAGTATAATCACTGATCCTTCACACAGTACAGGGTTAGTGCTACAAACCCTTTACTGTATAAACACTGATCCTTCACACAGTACAGGGTTAGTGCTACCAAACCTTTTACTGTATAAACACTGATCCTTCACACAGTACAGGGTTAGTGCTACAAACCCTTTACTCTATAAACACTGATCCTTCACACAGTACAGGGTTAGTGTTACCAAACCCTTTACAGTATAAACACTGATCCTTCACACAGTACAGGGTTAGTGCTACCAAACCTTTTACTGTATAAACACTGATCCTTCACACAGTACAGGGTTAGTGTTACCAAACCCTTTACTATGTAGACACTGTTTTAGGGGTTGACTGTATAAGATTGAAACATCTACTCTCACAGGAGACGTCTCACATCTTTCTTCTCCCTAAACACTCCAGTGTGTGGAATAGAACACAAGTGAAGGAAATCCATATAATCTGGACAATTTATTTAACATATATAGCACATGCATACTTTCAACGGCATTAATAAATGTCTTACACTCTAAAAACAGATGTTTTGGCTCAACAACAAAAAAAATAAACACAACAGTTTGCATCTTCTCACCTACAAAGCCCTTAATGGTCAGACACCATCATATCTTGAAGAGCTCATAGTACCGTATTATCCCACAAGAACACTGCGCTCCCAGTATGCAGCTTACTGGTGGTTCCTACAGTCTTTAAAAGTAGAATGGGAGGCAGAGCCTTCAGCTATCGGGCTCCTCTCCTATGGAACCATCTTCCAGATTGGGTCCGGGGTGCAGACACCCTCTCTATGTTTAAGAGTAGGCTTAAAACTTTCCTTTTTGATAAAGCTTATAGTTAGGGCCGACCAGGCTCGCCTTGGATCAGCCCTTAGTTATGCTGCTATAGGCCTAGACTGCTGGGGGACTTCCCATGATGCACTGAGCTCCTCTCCATCTGTACGTATTCTTTTACCATTAATGTATGTTACTAACTTAACTCCTTCCCCGGAGTTCTTTGTGCTTTCTCATCAGCAGGAAACCCCATGGTCCACGCTGACGTGGGGATGTCCTTCTCCTGTTGTTCCTGCTGTTGCTGCTGTTTGTTGTTGGTAGTCATGTATCTGTTGTTGTTGTTGTTGTTGCTGTTGTTGCTCAGCTTCTCTGTGTCCCCATCCCATTCTCTCTCTCTTAACCCAACCAGTCAAAGCAGATGGCGCCACCTAGAGTCCGGTTCTGCTTGAGGTTTCTACCTGTTAAAGGAGAGTTTTTCCTGCTGTTGCTCATGGAGGAATTATTGGATCTCTGTAAATGACAGAGTTCAGTCTTGACCTGCTCTATGTGAAAAGTGCCCTGAGATGACTTTTGTTGTGATTTGGTGCTATATAAATAAAATTGGATTGAACTGATTTGAATTGAATTGAATTGAACATTTGATATCTGAACCTTAAAAAAACAACAATGCCACAAATATAAGTTGTCCCACAAATATCCATATTGCCTTTAGAAATCACACATACTGAATTATGCTCTCACAACAAAGTTACAGGCCTTAAGTATTTAAAACCACAGCACTAAACATAAAATGTTAAATTATAGTTTAAAATCATTTTGTGACAACGTTGCTCTCACAGGTGGAAACAAATCTCTTGAAGTATTAACTTTCAATGGCCCCAATCTTCTTAAGGTACTGCAATGTGTTTTTACACAATATCATAAAGACCTTTTAGCTCAAGGTTTCAAAATCTCTGTCAAATTGCTTTGAGTGAGCTGAATATGCAACAAATTTGACAGTTGACAAAACAATTTCAATGGTGTCTTCTGTCCCCTTTCTGTTACAGTATCAGTTTTGTAGCTTCTTCAGTGGACTTAAAATACAACATCATCTAAATAAAATCTGATAGTGCTGTGAAACAAGTGGAATCTTCAGAAAATACTGTTCTTGAGACTTTTGCACCGACTTTTAGTCCATCAAGTCCAAGGAACAGCTTCTGAAACACTTCAAAAGTACATTTAAGTTCCTTAGGATAGATCAGATTCAGTATATTATGCCCATCAGTTAAGTTCTGCAGTTTGGGAGATCCCTTCTCTCCAGGATTTGGTTCCCTTGACCATGATGTTGCTGTCTTGTTGTCAGATCCTGAGGTAAACCAATCACAGATGATGCCTACCTCCAACTCTTCTGTGTCCTTGTAAAACAAATTAAAGATAGGTTACCGTGTTCAACATAATGAATTTAATTGTTTAGATTAACAATATTTTACACATCTTCACATCTTAAGAAAAAATGTAATGCTGCCTTTAAGACCAGGAATATACAAACTTAAAGTTGTATCACAATATGAATGTAACCAAAATCCCAAATGATTTACAATACAAATATCATTAAACCTAAAATCCCTTCCTGTAGGTTTAATAGACCAAAAATCAACACTGGAGGAGGATTGAGCAAGAGATTGAGCATCCCTCAGAACTACTTACAGTCCAAAAGCTTGTCCAAGTTTGGCCAACAGTAATCAGGCTACAGTGGAACGACAAGACTATCTATGTGAATAACAGCAGATTTTTAAAAAATGCATCTGTGGCTAAATTTAGATTACACAATGTAGTTAACAGTTACATGAATAAGCAAAAATTTAAATTTATTTTTCCTCCACATTTGCACAAATGAAAATCCCTACTTATCATTCTAATCCACTGCTCTGCTAAACTAAAGGGCAGGATTATACTGCTAAATATGACTCGCTTTAGCTGTGTGTAGTAGTAACAGATTCCATCAAGTCGTGTGTTAGCAGGTGTAGCCTAACGTCTGTACATGAGTCCACTATTGGTCATATCACAACTGAGAACATGTTTTAGTAAAATATGTTTGTAAATGATACTCACCTTGGAAGCATCCTCTGTATCCCTGAGTGATATTTGTTCATTGATGTGAATTAACATTAATGAACAAACTGTGACTTGGAAGCCAAAAGGTAAAAACATTTTACAAGGTCAAAGACCTGCAGACGTGAAGAAAGTAAAAAAAATAATCTGAACAGCAACACTGTATATGTATACTGTACTCTGATTATACTGTATATATATACTGTACTCTGAGTATACTGTATATGTATACTGTACTCTGAGTATACTGTATTCTGAGTATACTGTATATGTATACTGTACTCTGAGTATACTGTATTCTGAGTATACTGTATATGTATACTGTACTCTGAGTATACTGTATTCTGAGTATACTGTATATGTATACTGTACTCTGAGTATACAGTATATGTATACTGTACTCTGAGTATACTGTATATGTATACTGTATTCTGAGTATACTGTATATGTATACTGTACTCTGAGTATACCGTATATGTATACTGTATTCTGAGTATACTGTATATGTATACTGTACTCTGAGTATACTGTATATGTATACTGTACTCTGAGTATACCGTATATGTATACTGTATTCTGAGTATACTGTATATGTATACTGTACTCTGAGTATACTGTATATGTATACTGTATTCTGAGTATACCGTATATGTATACTGTACTCTGAGTATACCGTATATGTATACTGTATTCTGAGTATACTGTATATGTATACTGTACTCTGAGTATACTGTATATGTATAGGCCTATACTGTATTCTGAGTATACTGTATATGTATACTGTACTCTGAGTATACTGTATATGTATACTGTATTCTGAGTATACTGTATATGTATACTGTATATGTATAGGCCTATACTGTATTCTGAGTATACTGTATATGTATACTGTATTCTGAGTATACTGTATATGTATACTGTATATGTATAGGCCTATACTGTATTCTGAGTATACTGTATATGTATACTGTATTCTGAGTATACTGTATATGTATACTGTACTCTGAGTATACTGTATATGTATACTGTATTCTGAGTATACTGTATATGTATACTGTACTCTGATTATACTGTATATGTATACTGTATTCTGAGTATACTGTATATGTATACTGTACTCTGATTATACTGTATATGTATACTGTATTCTGAGTATACTGTATATGTATACTGTACTCTGATTATACTGTATATGTATACTGTACTCTGAGTATACTGTATATGTATACTGTATTCTGAGTATACTGTATATGTATACTGTACTCTGAGTATACTGTATATGTATAGGCCTATACTGTATTCTGAGTATACTGTATATGTATACTGTATTGTGAGTATACTGTATATGTATAGGCCTATACTGTATTCTGAGTATACTGTATATGTATACTGTATTCTGAGTATACTGTATATGTATACTGTACTCTGAGTATACTGTATATGTATAGGCCTATACTGTATTCTGAGTATACTGTATATGTATACTGTATTCTGAGTATACTGTATATGTATACTGTACTCTGAGTATACTGTATACGTATAGGCCTATACTGTACTCTGAGTATACTGTATATGTATACTGTATTCTGAGTATACTGTATATGTATACTGTACTCTGAGTATACTGTATATGTATAGGCCTATACTGTATTCTGAGTATACTGTATATGTATACTGTATTCTGAGTATACTGTATATGTATAGGCCTATACTGTATTCTGAGTATACTGTATATGTATACTGTATTGTGAGTATACTGTATATGTATAGGCCTATACTGTACTCTGAGTCTTCACACTTGACGCGGAAGACGCGATGATGTCATTTTGGCGTCAACCTCGCGCCCGGGATACTGCGTTGAGCATAAACCTAAAAAGTGCAAAAATATTCAGTAATTTCACTCTTATACAGTGTAGTGTCCCCAAAACTACTTCACACATCTTCACACATTCACATTGAACATGAAAATATGACGTCGGTTTACTTCTTCTGTAGATCTGTAAACATCACAGCTTCTGTCTGGTAAAGTTTGTAAAGTTGACTTTTCTTCTGTTATGTGTGACTAGTTGTAAAGTTCAGTTTTTCTTTTTAGTTTATTTATGTGTTTATTTATTTTGACAATAATGATAACATTGATAATGAAATATAATTCAACAGCATTACGCCGTTTAGGGCACCTTCATGGCCTGCAGGTGCCCTAATCCTCGAGGATTAAGTGGGAACGCGTCTCAAAATCCGTGAGTCTGTGAGTGTGGACCAATCAAACTGAGTTCAACTCCGATACTACGAGTCACCATGGCAACAGGTAAATAACAGGCGGAGCCTCCGTTTGAATTCAGCGGAGGCAGAAACATTAATGTGTCTGAACATTGAACGTTTCATGTCGAACATGACATGATAACTGTTCCATCAGTGCATCAGTCACATCATCATTGATGGAGAAAGTTATTGATTGATCTGTCTGTGTCTGAAGATTTCACCATATGCAATAAACCCTTCAGAGCAGGAGCTGCTGTCTGCTGGACCTGCAGACTCTCTGAGTGACTGTACAGGTTTTGTAGTGATTGTTCATGCACATCAGGACAATAAACCAATAGGTGGAAACTTTAGATAGTCCTTCAGTGACAAACTAATATCCAACTTTTCTATCCAACGATTCAGATTCTGACAGACAGTAAACCTCCGTCTTCACCTTCTGGCTCTGAAGGAAGAGACAGAAAAACTCACCTGCCAGCAGCGGGTTCGCTTCAGGTAAATGACCGCGGTGACCATGGTAACTGACCCTGAGTTTAGAAGTGAAAAATTAGTTAAAAATGGAGTTTCCCTCATCTCATCTCATCTCATCTCAGGTGAACAACAGTTGATCAGCTGTGTGTGTGTGTGTGTGTGTGTGTGTGTGTGTGTGTGTGTGTGTGTGTGTGTGTGTGTGTGTGTGTGTGTGTGTGCGTGTGTGTGCGCGTGTGTTTTCTGCTGCTGTTTACTGTCTTCATTATAGAAACGGCAGGACTCCAAAGGCCGCTATGTTCGCTATGCGCGTAATGCGGGACACTCGATCCACCCCGCCCCGCCCCGCACCGGCCCCCAAAACAAACATCCATACATGGCGCTGAACTGGCCGGGGCGGAGCGGCGGGGCGAAGCGGGAGGAGCGGCAAAAGGAGCAGAAGAAAGCTGCTGTGCAGATCGTCGCAGGAGAGCGGTGCGGTAGAGCGACGAGGCGGCGCGAAAGCGGGGGGGGGGGGGGTTGCAGCTATAAAAGCCTGAAGAATCCGAGGACAGAGGTCTGAGAGACAGACTGAGACTGAACCTGAATCAGACTGAAGGATCCGAGGACGCAGGTCTGAGAGACAGACTGAGACTGAACCTGAATCAGACTGAAGGATCCGAGGACGCAGGTCTGACAGGCTGAGACTCTGAATCTGAACCAGACTGTTCAGAACCTCACCGTGTTTTATTTTGAAGCCTCAGTGTTTTATTTTGAAGTGCTGCAGCTGCAGGTGACGTCATGCCGTGGCTGCTGTCCTCTCAGCTAGAGCGGTTGTCTTCGTCTCCGTCGGAGCGGCAGTGTGAGCGGACGGCGTTCTCCTTCTACTGCGCGGTGCGCGAGCTGCAGCCGGTTTGGCTGCTGGAGGATGCGCGCAGGATGGAGGTGTTCTGCTGGGACGACGGCCGGCCGCGCGCCTTCTCCGCCTCGGAGGCACTGCTGTACGCTGTCGTGCATGACCATCAGGACTACGCACGCTACCTGCTCACCAGGTACTCAGTGAGCGCACTCAGTGCACCCCGCTGCAGCTTCTGTTGCTGCCGGAGTGGCGGAGCACCGCATCTTAACGTGGCGGTGCGCTACAACCGTGTCTCCATCCTCGCCATGATGGTGGAAGCACTGAAGGACTATGACACGGAGAGCGTGCGGCGGGACTACCTGGACAGCTGCGGTGGCTGCGCACATGTGGCGGATGCAGGAAAGACAGCATTGCAGCTGGCAGTGGAACTGTCGCGGCCGGACTGCCTGCTGCTGCTGCTGGTTCACGGCGCGCCGCCACACGGCCTTGATATGGCGCTGCAGCGACTCGACTTGTCCGCCGCGGGGGAACGGCGTGACGCTCAGCGATGCCTGGACTTCCTGCTGCTCTTCCTGCCTGAAGCACCTGCGCTGCGCCACCTGCAGGACGAGACGCAGCGCTGGCAAAGCCTGCTGGGAAATGAAGTTTTCAGCTGGCTGTGCGGCCTGGCTCCGCCCCCCCTGCTGCTGCAGGCTCTTAGGACTTTGGCCCGGTCTGTCCCAGGTCAGATTTCACACCTGCCCGCCCTCCTGCAGCCGCTCAACTGGCCCTGACACTGCTGTCACCATGGAAACAGACTGTAAACACCTCGGGACTGCTGTGATTGGCCGGTTGGTTAATGACGTTAATACAATGTAAACAAAGACTGACCTGATCACTGATACTCAGGTGAAAACCTTTTATCTCCAGACAATCAATTTAAGGTAAACACTCAGGGTTTAGGACCCTGAGAAGCCAGGTTTCCACCTGACACAGGGATGTAAATATTTACTTTAATTAAAGTTAATGACTTTATTATGTAACTTTTATGATGTTGTGAAAATGCTGATCTGAGTTCTAAATGTGACAAAAACTGTTTAATAAACTGAAGATGAAAATTGTTTAGTTTCGTTTTAAACTTTGTTTGAACAAAAACTCAAAATGTGTGTAGAGCAAACGGGCCACTTTAGACCCTCAGGGGTTCCGTGAGCTGTTGGGTCCGACCCTGACTGTAAAGTAAACCAATAATGATTGATCCTGATCAATAACCTGCTTCAGTGTTTAAAGATGTTTATTAAGTTAATTAATGAAACAACAGGTGAGTTCTTATTGGTCAGCAGCAGAACCAATCAGCTTACAGCAGCATAACATCCTGCTCAGGTTTCCGTGGTAATGCTGTCAGAGTCCATCAGAGTCCACTACAGTCCAGTCCAATCTTTGATCATTACATTGATATTTTTACAGTTTTTGATGGATCAGTTCCAGTGGGCAGGGCTCCAGCTGGTTGCCATGGTAACTGTGAGACAGACAGACAGGTGTGCAACTAACTGAGGCCCACAGGAGGAGAACCAGCGACATGTTGCTTCCACCTGTTGCTCCCCCTGACACACTGAAACGTGGACTGATGTGGACCACTGAGCTAGACTGGTCCCTTTAATCTCCCAGTTAGCTTGAAGCACCTCCGGCTTCCGATAAATAATCAATAAATGAAACCAGTTAGATCCAGTTAAAACCGGTCAGAACCAATTAGAACTGGTTAGAACCATTTTCAGTGAAGGTATCTGTAGTCCATCATCCCTTCAGAATAAAGTGCTCAGTACAAAGTCTCAGTTCACTTAATTTCCCAGCAGACATCTGGGCTCCCTGTGTGTTGGCCATCTTGAAAGTGATGTCACTGCCTAATCAGTGTCGGTCCAGCGGTGTCACTGTGACATCACAGTGTACAGCCAGGTAAATCCAGACAAACACTGAACAGCGGTGACATTGCGGTGATGTCATGGGTTAGATGAGCTCCCATTCGTCATCGGCATCATCCCCGCTGAGAAGGGGGCCGGAGGGGGCGGGCCTACAGGGAGTCTGTGGAAGGAGCTTCGTCAGCCGACGGGACAATCCACCAATCAGAGTCACCGCCCACAACTCATCCTCTGGAGTGACTGCAGAGAGAGAAACACACCTGAGCTTCAGTCATCACACATGGAACCCAGTACAAACCCAGTATAAACACAGTACAAACCCAGCATAAACGCAGTACAAACCCAGTAGAAACACAGTACAAACCCAGTAGAAACACAGTACAAACCCAGTACAAACCCAGTATAAACACAGTACAAACCCAGCATAAACCCAGTATAAACACAGTACAAACCCAGCATAAACGCAGTACAAACCCAGTATAAACCCAGTATAAACCCAGTACAAACCCAGTATAAACCCAGTATAAACCCAGTATAAACACAGTATAAACACAGAACAAACCCAGTATAAACACAGTATAAACCCAGTATAAACCCAGTATAAACCCAGTACAAACCCAGTACAAACCCAGTATAAACACAGTACAAACCCAGTACAAACCCAGTATGAACACAGTATAAACACAGTACAAACCCAGTATAAACACAGTATAAACCCAGTATAAACACAGTACAAACCCAGTATAAACACAGTACAAACCCAGTATAAACCCAGAATAAACCCAGTACAAACCCAGTATAAACCCAGTATAAACCCAGTATAAACCCAGCATAAATCCAGTATAAACACAGTACAAACCCAGCATAAACGCAGTACAAACCCAGTATAAACCCAGTATAAACCCAGTATAAACCCAGTACAAACTCAGTATAAACACAGTACAAACCCAGCATAAACGCAGTACAAACCCAGTATAAACCCAGTATAAACCCAGTACAAACCCAGTATAAACCCAGTATAAACCCAGTATAAACACAGTATAAACACAGTACAAACCCAGTATAAACCCAGTATAAACCCAGTACAAACCCAGTATAAACACAGTACAAACCCAGCATAAACGCAGTACAAACCCAGCATAAACGCAGTACAAACCCAGTATAAACCCAGTATAAACCCAGTACAAACCCAGTACAAACCCAGTATAAACCCAGTATAAACCCAGTATAAACACAGTATAAACACAGTATAAACACAGTACAAACCCAGCATAAACCCAGTATAAACCCAGTACAAACCCAGCATAAACGCAGTACAAACCCAGTATAAACCCAGTATAAACCCAGTACAAACCCAGTATAAACCCAGTATAAACCCAGTATAAACACAGTATAAACACAGTACAAACCCAGTGAAAACACAGTATAAACCCAGCATAAACCCAGTATAAACACAGTATAAACCCAGTATAAACCCAGTATAAACACAGTACAAACCCAGTACAAACCCAGTATAAACCCAGTATAAACCCAGAATAAACCCAGTATAAACACAGTACAAACCCAGTACAAACCCAGTATAAACCCAGTATAAACACAGTATAAACCCAGTATAAACACAGGACAAACCCAGTATAAACACAGTATAAACCCAGTATAAACCCAGTATAAACCCAGTATAAACACAGTACAAACCCAGTACAAACCCAGTATAAACACAGTATAAACACAGTACAAACCCAGTATAAACACAGTATAAACCCAGTATAAACACAGTACAAACCCAGTATAAACACAGTACAAACCCAGTATAAACCCAGAATAAACCCAGTACAAACCCAGTATAAACCCAGTATAAACCCAGTATAAACACAGTACAAACACAGTATAAACACAGTACAAACCCAGTATAAACCCAGAATAAACCCAGTACAAACCCAGTATAAACCCAGAATAAACCCAGTACAAACCCAGTATAAACCCAGTATAAACCCAGAATAAACCCAGTACAAACCCAGTATAAACCCAGAATAAACCCAGTATAAACCCAGTATAAACACAGTACAAACCCAGTATAAACACAGTACAAACCCAGTATAAACCCAGAATAAACCCAGTACAAACCCAGTATAAACCCAGTATAAACCCAGTATAAACACAGTACAAACCCAGTATAAACACAGTACAAACCCAGTATAAACACAGTACAAACCCAGTATAAACCCAGAATAAACCCAGTACAAACACAGTATAAACCCAGTATAAACCCAGTACAAACCCAGTATAAACCCAGTATAAACCCAGAATAAACCCAGTACAAACCCAGTATAAACCCAGTATAAACCCAGTATAAACACAGTACAAACCCAGTATAAACACAGTACAAACCCAGTATAAACACAGTACAAACCCAGTATAAACCCAGAATAAACCCAGTACAAACCCAGTATAAACCCAGTATAAACCCAGTACAAACCCAGTATAAACCCAGTATAAACCCAGTATAAACACAGTACAAACCCAGTATAAACCCAGAATAAACCCAGTACAAACCCAGTATAAACCCAGTATAAACCCAGAATAAACCCAGTACAAACCCAGTATAAACCCAGAATAAACCCAGTATAAACCCAGTATAAACACAGTACAAACCCAGTATAAACACAGTACAAACCCAGTATAAACCCAGAATAAACCCAGTACAAACCCAGTATAAACCCAGTATAAACCCAGTATAAACACAGTACAAACCCAGTATAAACACAGTACAAACCCAGTATAAACACAGTACAAACCCAGTATAAACCCAGAATAAACCCAGTACAAACCCAGTATAAACCCAGTATAAACCCAGTACAAACCCAGTATAAACCCAGTATAAACCCAGTATAAACACAGTACAAACCCAGTATAAACCCAGAATAAACCCAGTACAAACCCAGTATAAACCCAGAATAAACCCAGTACAAACCCAGTATAAACCCAGTATAAACCCAGAATAAACCCAGTACAAACCCAGTATAAACCCAGAATAAACCCAGTATAAACCCAGTATAAACACAGTACAAACCCAGTATAAACACAGTACAAACCCAGTATAAACCCAGAATAAACCCAGTACAAACCCAGTATAGGCCCAGTATAAACCCAGTATAAACCCAGTATAAACACAGTACAAACCCAGTATAAACACAGTACAAACCCAGTATAAACCCAGAATAAACCCAGTACAAACCCAGTATAAACCCAGTATAAACCCAGTACAAACCCAGTATAAACCCAGTATAAACACAGTACAAACCCAGTATAAACCCAGAATAAACCCAGTACAAACCCAGTATAAACCCAGAATAAACCCAGTACAAACCCAGTACAAACCCAGTATAAACCCAGAATAAACCCAGTACAAACCCAGTATAAACCCAGTATAAACCCAGAATAAACCCAGTACAAACCCAGTATAAACCCAGTATAAACACAGTACAAACCCAGTATAAACCCAGAATAAACCCAGTACAAACCCAGTATAAACCCAGAATAAACCCAGTACAAACCCAGTATAAACCCAGTATAAACCCAGAATAAACCCAGTACAAACCCAGTATAAACCCAGTATAAACACAGTACAAACCCAGTATAAACCCAGAATAAACCCAGAACAAACCCAGTATAAACCCAGAATAAACCCAGTACAAACCCAGTAGAAACACAGTACAAACCCAGCATAAACGCAGTACAAACCCAGTATAAACCCAGTATAAACCCAGTATAAACCCAGAATAAACACAGTACAAACCCAGTAGAAACACAGTACAAACCCAGTACAAACCCAGTATAAACACAGTACAAACCCAGCATAAACCCAGCATAAACGCAGTACAAACCCAGCATAAACGCAGTACAAACCCAGTATAAACCCAGTATAAACCCAGTACAAACCCAGAATAAACCCAGTACAAACCCAGTATAAACACAGTATAAACACAGTACAAACCCAGTATAAACACAGTACAAACCCAGTATAAACCCAGAATAAACCCAGTACAAACCCAGAATAAACACAGTACAAACCCAGTATAAACCCAGTATAAACACAGTATAAACCCAGTATAAACACAGTACAAACCCAGTATAAACCCAGTATAAACGCAGTACAAACCCAGAATAAACCCAGTATAAACCCAGTATAAACCCAGTATAAACCCAGAATAAACCCAGTACAAACCCAGTATAAACCCAGAATAAACACAGTACAAACCCAGTATAAACCCAGTATAAACCCAGAATAAACCCAGTACAAACCCAGTATAAACCCAGTATAAACCCAGTATAAACCCAGAATAAACCCAGTACAAACCCTGTATAAACCCAGAATAAACCCAGTACAAACCCAGTATAAACCCAGTATAAACCCAGAATAAACCCAGTACAAACCCAGTATAAACCCAGAATAAACCCAGTATAAACCCAGTACAAACCCAGAATAAACCCAGTACAAACCCAGTATAAACCCAGTATAAACCCAGTATAAACCCAGTACAAACCCAGTACAAACCCAGTATAAACCCAGTATAAACCCAGTATAAACCCAGAATAAACCCAGTACAAACCCAGTATAAACCCAGAATAAACCCAGTATAAACCCAGTATAAACCCAGAATAAACCCAGTACAAACCCAGTATAAACCCAGTATAAACCCAGAATAAACCCAGTACAAACCCAGTATAAACCCAGTATAAACCCAGAATAAACCCAGTACAAACCCAGTATAAACCCAGAATAAACCCAGTATAAACCCAGAATAAACCCAGTACAAACCCAGTACAAACCCAGTATAAACCCAGAATAAACCCAGTATAAACCCAGTATAAACCCAGAATAAACCCAGTACAAACCCAGTATAAACCCAGTATAAACCCAGTATAAACCCAGAATAAACACAGTACAAACCCAGTAGAAACACAGTACAAACCCAGTACAAACCCAGTATAAACACAGTACAAACCCAGCATAAACCCAGTATAAACACAGTACAAACCCAGCATAAACGCAGTACAAACCCAGTATAAACCCAGTATAAACCCAGTATAAACCCAGAATAAACCCAGTACAAACCCAGTATAAACCCAGTATAAACCCAGAATAAACCCAGTACAAACCCAGTATAAACACAGTACAAACCCAGCATAAACGCAGTACAAACCCAGTATAAACCCAGTATAAACCCAGCATAAACGCAGTACAAACCCAGTATAAACCCAGTATAAACCCAGTATAAACCCAGAATAAACCCAGTACAAACCCAGTATAAACCCAGTATAAACCCAGAATAAACCCAGTACAAACCCAGTATAAACACAGTACAAACCCAGCATAAACGCAGTACAAACCCAGTATAAACCCAGTATAAACCCAGTATAAACCCAGAATAAACCCAGTATAAACGCAGTATAAACCCAGAATAAACCCAGTACAAACCCAGTATAAACACAGTACAAACCCAGTATAAACCCAGTACAAACCCAGTATAAACACAGTATAAACACAGTACAAACCCAGTATAAACCCAGAATAAACCCAGTACAAACCCAGTATAAACCCAGAATAAACCCAGTACAAACCCAGAATAAACCCAGTACAAACCCCAGTATAAACCCAGTACAAACCCAGTATAAACCCAGAATAAACCCAGTATAAACCCAGAATAAACCCAGTACAAACCCAGAATGAACACAGTACAAACCCAGCATAAATGCAGTACAAACCCAGTATAAACCCAGAATGAACCTAGTATGAACCCAGTGTGAACCAGTCTCACCAGTTAACCAGTTGGCGTTTCCGGGGATCTTCTTCCAGTAATCTCCTGCTGGGTTTCTGTCAGAGACACCGTAACGTCGAGCCAGATCTCCGTTTACACACCGAACCCAAACTGTCCGACAGCTGAGGACCAGCTGACTCACCGCCAGGCCTGCAGATAGACAGGTGTAGACAGGTGTAGAGAGCAGACAGACAGATGTAGAGAGCAGACAGACAGGTGTAGACAGGTGTAGAGAGCAGACAGACAGGTATAGACAGGTGTAGACAGGTGTAGAGAGCAGACAGACAGGTGTAGACAGGTGTAGAGAGCAGACAGACAGGTGTAGACAGGTGTAGACAGGTGTAGAGAGCAGACAGACAGGTGTAGAGAGCAGACAGACAGGTGTAGAGAGCAGACAGACAGGTGTAGACAGGTGTAGAGAGCAGACAGACAGGTGTAGAGAGCAGACAGACAGGTATACCTGGCACCAGCTCCCAGTCCGTCCCGACAGGCATCTCGTCGCTGAGTCCCGTCCTGACGAACACACTGCCTCTATTGTCCAATGCCCAGAGCAGCCGGTCGTTAGGACTTGTCTGAATACTGACCAGCTGCACTCCTACTGGCTGCAGGGACACATGACATCACACTTACCTGTACAGGTGGGTCTATGTGGTTCAGTGTGTTACCTGTACAAGTAGGTCTATGTGGTTCAGTGTGTTACCTGTACAGGTGGGTCTATGTGGTTCAGTGTGTTACCTGTACAAGTAGGTCTATGTGGTTCAGTGTGTTACCTGTACAGGTGGGTCTATGTGGTTCAGTGTGTTACCTGTACAGGTGGGTCTATGTGGTTCAGTGTGTTACCTGTACAGGTGGGTCTATATGGATCCAGGCCGGCAGCATCATGCTCGGGTTCAGAGGTTGAGTTCCAACTCTGAAGTAAACGACTCCTCGACTGTCGACCGCCCAAACGTTCTGACTGCCGCAGCTCACACTGACCAGACGCACACCTCCTGCAACACAAATAACATGTGACCTGTACACACCTGCAACACACCTGCAGCGCACCTGTAACACACCTGCACACACCTGTAACACACCTGTAACACACCTGTAACACACCCGTAACACACCTGCAGTGCACCTGTAACACACCTACACACACCTGTAACGCACCTGCACACACCTGTAACGCACCTGCACACACCTGTAACACACCTACACCCACCTGCACACACCTGCAGCGCACCTGTAACACACCTGCAACACACCTATAACACACCTGTAACACACCTGCAACGCACCTATAACACACCTGTAACACACCTATAACACACCTGTAACACACCTGTACACACCTGTAACACACCTGTACACACCTATAACACACCTGTAACACACCTGTAACACACCTGTACACACCTGTAACACACCTGTAACACACCTGTAACACACCTGTAACACACCTATAACACACCTGTAACACACCTGTAACACACCTATAACACACCTGTAACACACCTGTACACACCTATAACACACCTGTAACACACCTGTAACACACCTGTACACACCTGTAACACACCTGTAACACACCTGTAACACACCTGTACACACCTATAACACACCTGTAACACACCTGTAACACACCTATAACACACCTGCAATGCACCTGTAACACACCTGTACACAACTGCACTCACTGACGCTGGAACATCTCTGAGGACCAGTGGAAGCCCCAGAAACCACTAGAACCCCCTCTTGGACTAACAGAATCTCTTCACCTGAGGAACCAATGAAACCTCTCCAAGGTCTACTGGAGCCCCCCTTACAGACCAATAACACCTCCTCAGAACCTGCAGAACCTGCAGAAGCCCCTAAAGGCCCAGACAACATCGTCCAGGACAACTGAAACAAAGTTTTTCTTCATATTTCCACCTTGATGTAAATTTCATGTGTTACAGATGGTGAAGGTCACGTTCTCACTGCTGCCTGATGTTTATTTGTGTCCAGGTGGAATGTGAGCAGGATCAGGTGACCCATCCTGTTTCAGAGCAGATTCTGGGTCAGAGCTTACTGACAAACCCCCGCTGACCTTTGACATCTGCTAGCCTCCCCAGTGAGCTGTTGCAGCTGTCTGTATTTAAACAAATATTCTAAAAATATTCCTCCAACTACGGACAAACATCCAAACAATCTCAAAACAAACTAAATTTAATGAAACTAATGTTATGATGTTAATGCACATACAGCTGTGCTTGAAAGTTTGTAAACACTTTAGAATTTTCTCTATTTCTGCATAAATATGATCTAAAACGTGATCAGATTTTCACAGAAGCTCCTAAAACTAGATAAACTCACATCATTTAAACAAATAAGACAAAATCTTTAGACTTGTGCATTTATTTATTGAGGAAAATTATCCAATCTTACATACTAGTGGGAGGCAAAAGTATGTGAACCTTTGCTTTCAGTAACTGGTGTGATGCAGCAATAACTTCAACTAAATGTTTCTGCAGATCAGCTTGGAGGAGTTTTAGCCCGTTGGACCTGACAGTACAGTGTCAGCTCAGGGATGTTGGTGGGATTACGGTCACGACTGAACATGAACTTTCATCTGCTTTAACCTTCTTTGGTTGAATGATGTGTTTCAGGTCGCCATCTTGCTACATGACCTACTTTCTGTTGAGCTTCAGTTCACAGACAGATACCTCAACATTTTCCTGTAGAATTTTCTCACATAAATATGTAAGATTGGATCATTTTCCTCAATTAATAAATTAATAAGTTTAATGTTTTTGTCTCGTTTGTCTAATTGATGTGTCTTTATCTAGTTTTAGGACTCATATGAAAATCTGATCATGTTTTAGGTCACATTTATGCAGAAATAGAGATAATTCTAAAGAGTTCACAAACTTTCAATCATTATTGTATACAGTGTTTTTCTGTCTTAATGGACAAAGCACTTCACTCTCATTCACACACCAATGGTGGCAGAGCAATGGCCTGACCATTGGGGGGTTCAACTTTGGGTTCAGTGTCTTGCTGAAGGGGATCCGGGGATCACACCGCCAACCCTGCACTTTGTGCTTCTGATGAGTCTGATCAGCAGCTTTGTGGGTTTCATTGATGGTGAGGAATGTTCTGTGTTTGCCGTTTCATTTAATTTGTTCTCTTGTTCTCTGTTTCTGCAGCAGGTCTGAACCTGAAACACTGTAAACATCATCTCATGTGATTCATGTGGTTTGTTTAAAGCTGTTTGTGATGCCAGTGAGTACTGACATTTATCATCTGTAGAGTCACATGACTGTAATGAAACTTCATGATGTGATGAAGAGAACGTCATGATGTGATGAAGAGTACTTGTAGCAGAGCGTCTGAGGCTCATGTGGATCCCAGAAAAACACCACGACTCATCTGTGTCATCAGAGCGTCGTAAATACAGACAGTCATGTGGCCTGTGATAGTGAGAAGGAACTAAAAACAGATCTGCCCTTCTGTCAGGTTACAGTATGACGCACACACACACACACACACACACACACACACACACACACACACACACACACACACACACACACACACACACACACACTCCATGTTGACCTCTGACATCTCTGGACCTGAATTACAGACCTGTTACACAACGTCCTCCTGTCAAAGTGATGGAGAAACACAGCTGTGAGGGAGTGTGTGTGTGTGTGTGTGTGTGTGTGTGTGTGTGTGTGTGTGTGTGTGTGAGTGTGTGTGTGTGTGTGTGTGTGTGTGTGTGAGTGTGTGTGTGTGTGTGTGTGTGTGTGTGTGTGTGTGTGTGTGTGTGAGTGTGTGTGTGTGAGTGTGTGTGTGTGTGTGTGTGTGTGTGTGTGTGTGTGTGTGAGTGTGTGTGTGTGTGTGTGTGTGTGTGTGTGTGTGTGTGTGTGTGTTTGTGTGTGTGTGTGTGAGTGTGTGTGTGTGAGTGTGTGAGTGTGTGTGTGTGTGTGTGTGTGTGTGTGTGTGTGTGTGTGTTGTGTGTGAGTGTGTGTGTGTGTGTTTGTGTGTGTGTGTGTTTGTGTGTGTGTGTGTGTGTGTGTGTGTTTGTGTGTGAGTGTAGTCAGTTTCAGTGTTTTTCTTTATTTCTACATCTTTATACTTTATTACTGTGATGTAAATATCAGAAGTGCTGCTGTTCATTCCAGGTGTATTCATTCATTCATTCATTCATTCATTCATTCATGTGATAATCATGTTACTATGACAACACACTCAGCAGCAGATTAACTGAGTAGAAACTACTTGATGTTATTATGGGATTAAATGAGCAGATCTAGTTACACAGGTAATCACCAGTTTACTTGCTGATTCCACCCACCTGTCCCCCTCCACCCAGGTACATACCTAGCTGACTGAGGTCGAGTTGCGTCCAGTGGAGGCCGGTGGGACAGGACGCAGACAGAGTGCGAATACTGACTCGGCCATGTGAGTCCAAACCCCACAAAGCGTCACGACAGGCGGACAGGTGAGTCAGCTCCACCTGATCGCACAGGTAGAACACAGCAGAACATTAGCAGAACACAGACTGAGTACAGACCAGTAGAATCAGAGCGAGACAGGTGTCTTACTTCAGGTGGTAGGGGGACGGAGGAGGGGCGGAGCTCTCCATCCTGATCCCAAACACAGAACAGATCCTTCCTGCTCTGAGCCAGCCACAGAAACGTACCTGCAACACATTTAACACACAGGAAAACTGGTGTCCAGGTGTGTCCAGGTATGTGTAGTGCCCAGCTGTGTCCAGGTATGTTACCTTCTCTGTGAGGCACAGCTGAAGATGTGATGAAGGTCCACCTGGTGGCTGAGACGGTTCCTCTTGGAACAACGTTCTGCCAGAAAGTTCCTGAAGGACCCAAACACAAAGAGCAGAAACTGAAACTAGAAACTGGATTCTACTGTGCGGCTCTGCTGTTCTGTTCTGTACTGGACTCTGCTGTACCAGTCTGTACTGACCCACGAGGCTGCCCCGGGCCAGGTGCAGCTGGTTGCGTCCTGATGCCACCCAGACACCGCTGCTGTTGGCGCTGACCAGGCTCGGCTGACACTGCGAGTACTGCGACAGGAATGCCACCACGCGCTCCACCGGAGCCCTGGTTACCGTGGCAACGCTCTGCGTGGCCTGCAGCAGCGTCTGGAACAGACTGCCCTGATCAAACACCACGTAGTCTGAAATACTGATCTGAGAAGCAGATATGTAAGCAGATAACAGGTGAGGAGAGAAACAAGAGGAGAGAGAAAGAGACAGAGAGAAAAAGTCGATCAAACTGGTCCAAAACTGAAGGTCACACACCAGAGCTACAGGACAGGTGAGGGTTACAGGTGAATAAAGCTACAGGACAGGTGAGGGTTACAGGTGAATAAAGCTACAGGACAGGTGAGGGTTACAGGTGAGTAAAGCTACAGGACAGGTGAGGGTTACAGGTGAATAAAGCTAGAGGACAGGTGAGGGTTACAGGTGAGTAAAGCTAGAGAACAGGTGAGGGTTACAGGTGAATAAAGCTAGAGGACAGGTGAGGGTTACAGGTGAGTAAAGCTAGAGGACAGGTGAGGGTTACAGGTGAGTAAAGCTAGAGGACAGGTGAGGGTTACAGGTGAATAAAGCTACAGGACAGGTGAGGGTTACAGGTGAATAAAGCTACAGGACAGGTGAGGGTTACAGGTGAGTAAAGCTAGAGGACAGGTGAGGGTTACAGGTGAATAAAGCTACAGGACAGGTGAGGGTTTCAGGTGAGTAAAGCTAGAGGACAGGTGAGGGTTACAGGTGAATAAAGCTACAGGACAGGTGAGGGTTACAGGTGAATAAAGCTACAGGACAGGTGAGGGTTTCAGGTGAGTAAAGCTACAGGACAGGTTAGGGTTACAGGTGAGTAAAGCTACAGGACAGGTGAGGGTTTCAGGTGAGTAAAGCTAGAGGACAGGTGAGGGTTTCAGGTGAGTAAAGCTACAGGACAGGTGAGGGTTACAGGTGAGTAAAGCTAGAGGACAGGTGAGGGTTACAGGTGAGTAAAGCTACAGGACAGGTGAGGGTTTCAGGTGAGTAAAGCTAGAGGACAGGTGAGGGTTTCAGGTGAGTAAAGCTACAGGACAGGTGAGGGTTACAGGTGAGTAAAGCTAGAGGACAGGTGAGGGTTACAGGTGAATAAAGCTACAGGACAGGTGAGGATTACAGGTGAGTAAAGCTAGAGGACAGGTGAGGGTTACAGGTGAATAAAGCTAGAGGACAGGTGAGGGTTACAGGTGAATAAAGCTAGAGGACAGGTGAGGGTTACAGGTGACTAAAGCTACAGGACAGGTGAGGGTTACAGGTGAATAAAGCTACAGGACAGGTGAGGGTTACAGGTGAGTAAAGCTAGAGGACAGGTGAGGGTTACAGGTGAATAAAGCTACAGGACAGGTGAGGGTTTCAGGTGAGTAAAGCTAGAGGACAGGTGAGGGTTACAGGTGAGTAAAGCTACAGGACAGGTGAGGGTTTCAGGTGAGTAAAGCTAGAGGACAGGTGAGGGTTTCAGGTGAGTAAAGCTACAGGACAGGTGAGGGTTACAGGTGAGTAAAGCTAGAGGACAGGTGAGGGTTACAGGTGAATAAAGCTACAGGACAGGTGAGGATTACAGGTGAGTAAAGCTAGAGGACAGGTGAGGGTTACAGGTGAATAAAGCTAGAGGACAGGTGAGGGTTACAGGTGACTAAAGCTACAGGACAGGTGAGGGTTACAGGTGAATAAAGCTACAGGACAGGTGAGGGTTTCAGGTGAGTAAAGCTACAGGACAGGTGAGGGTTACAGGTGAATAAAGCTAGAGGACAGGTGAGGGTTTCAGGTGAGTAAAGCTAGAGGACAGGTGAGGGTTACAGGTGAGTAAAGCTACAGGACAGGTGAGGGTTTCAGGTGAGTAAAGCTAGAGGACAGGTGAGGGTTTCAGGTGAGTAAAGCTACAGGACAGGTGAGGGTTACAGGTGAGTAAAGCTAGAGGACAGGTGAGGGTTACAGGTGAATAAAGCTACAGGACAGGTGAGGATTACAGGTGAGTAAAGCTAGAGAACAGGTGAGGGTTACAGGTGAATAAAGCTAGAGGACAGGTGAGGGTTACAGGTGACTAAAGCTACAGGACAGGTGAGGGTTACAGGTGAATAAAGCTACAGGACAGGTGAGGGTTTCAGGTGAGTAAAGCTAGAGGACAGGTGAGGGTTACAGGTGAATAAAGCTACAGGACAGGTGAGGGTTTCAGGTGAGTAAAGCTACAGGACAGGTGAGGGTTTCAGGTGAATAAAGCTAGAGGACAGGTGAGGGTTACAGGTGAGTAAAGCTACAGGACAGGTGAGGGTTTCAGGTGAGTAAAGCTGGAGGACAGGTGAGGGTTTCAGGTGAATAAAGCTAGAGGACAGGTGAGGGTTACAGGTGAGTAAAGCTACAGGACAGGTGGTGGTTACAGGTGAGTAAAGCTACAGGACAGGTGGTGGTTACAGGTGAGTAAAGCTAGAGGACAGGTGAGGGTTTCAGGTGAGTAAAGCTACAGGACAGGTGGTGGTTACAGGTGAATAAAGCTAGAGGACAGGTGAGGGTTTTCAGGTGAGTAAAGCTAGAGGACAGGTGAGGGTTACAGGTGAATAAAGCTACAGGACAGGTGAGGGTTACAGGTGAATAAAGCTACAGGACAGGTGAGGGTTTCAGGTGAGTAAAGCTACAGGACAGGTGAGGGTTACAGGTGAATAAAGCTACAGGACAGGTGAGGGTTTCAGGTGAGTAAAGCTAGAGGACAGGTGAGGGTTTCAGGTGAGTAAAGCTACAGGACAGGTGAGGGTTTCAGGTGAATAAAGCTAGAGGACAGGTGAGGGTTACAGGTGAATAAAGCTACAGGACAGGTGAGGGTTTCAGGTGAGTAAAGCTAGAGGACAGGTGAGGGTTTCAGGTGAGTAAAGCTACAGGACAGGTGAGGGTTTCAGGTGAATAAAGCTAGAGGACAGGTGAGGGTTACAGGTGAATAAAGCTACAGGAGGACAGGTGAGGGTTACAGGTGAATAAAGCTACAGGACAGGTGAGGGTTTCAGGTGAGTAAAGCTAGAGGACAGGTGAGGGTTACAGGTGAGTAAAGCTACAGGACAGGTGAGGGTTACAGGTGAATAAAGCTACAGGACAGGTGAGGGTTTCAGGTGAGTAAAGCTACAGGACAGGTGAGGGTTACAGGTGAATAAAGCTACAGGACAGGTGAGGGTTTCAGGTGAGTAAAGCTACAGGACAGGTGAGGGTTTCAGGTGAATAAAGCTAGAGGACAGGTGAGGGTTACAGGTGAGTAAAGCTACAGGACAGGTGAGGGTTTCAGGTGAGTAAAGCTGGAGGACAGGTGAGGGTTTCAGGTGAATAAAGCTAGAGGACAGGTGAGGGTTACAGGTGAGTAAAGCTACAGGACAGGTGGTGGTTACAGGTGAGTAAAGCTACAGGACAGGTGGTGGTTACAGGTGAGTAAAGCTAGAGGACAGGTGAGGGTTTCAGGTGAGTAAAGCTACAGGACAGGTGGTGGTTACAGGTGAATAAAGCTAGAGGACAGGTGAGGGTTTCAGGTGAGTAAAGCTAGAGGACAGGTGAGGGTTACAGGTGAGTAAAGCTAGAGGACTGGTGGTGGTTACAGGTGAGTAAAGCTACAGGACAGGTGGTGGTTACAGGTGAGTACAGCTAACGGGCAGGTGAGGGTTACAGAATCCTAAGCCTCCATATTTGGCTCCAGTCCCCCTGTAGACATCGCAATATAGGTTTTATAGACAAGTTTAACTTGTTTTGGAGCCGTCGGGCCCTATTCAGGCCCTGTAGAGTTCACCCCAACAGGCTGGGTAGCCGCATGCTAGCGGCTAACTTGCAGCATGCTGTGCAGTCCTCATCACGTCACTGACTGTTTACTACCCACACACACTCTTCCTCTCTGGTCTCACAGGCCGCTGTTTCCTGCTCTAGCCCCCCCTACTGTCCTCCTTCAGCATCCATACCCACTGCACTGACATCAGATCCAGTTTCTGTCTTATATACTGGGTCTCTATCTCCTTCCATCTCAGTGCCTGTAACCCTCCCCATTCCTGTTGTGACCAGCAAAAGACCAAACATGGTGCTTCCAATTTGGACCACCATCTGATTTGGACTCAGCAAGTACTGTAAACCTAGCTCTGTTCAACGTTAGATCTCTAGCAAACAAATCATTTTTAATTAATGATCTCATAATTAATTATAAGCTTGATTTACCTGCCACCAGTGATCGTCATCTCCATGCGGTCTGGATGAACAGATTCCGGTTCTGAACCAGAGGCTGCCACTGGCATCCAGCGCCCAGGCCGTCCCACCGTCTCCCAGGGCGACGCACATCAGATCCAAACCCTGAGCCTCGCTGTGACACGCACACGCAACACACACATACAACACACACACACCGTTAGAATCAGCACTAACACCACCTGAAAATCCGTGTTTGTGCAGCAGCTTCATTGATGTGTTCATGAACACACTCATATAATTCCTTACTAAACTACTACACACAGTACTACTGTAGCTGTCTGTATATTGTAGTACAGTAGTAGCAGTACTCCAGTAGTACCTGACAGTGTCGTATTTCCAGCCGTCTCCCTCACTGCAGTAGCTGTTCAGTCCTTCTCTGTAGAATAAAGCTTTGTGTTCGCTCAGAGCCCAGACCACGCCTCCTCTCACACACACCTGGCTGAACACGCAGGGTGTGTCCACCTTCACTGAGCGTGCACACGGACGCTCAACACTCAGACCTGAAAGAGACACACAAACTGTTACCATGGCAACCACCATCTTACCTGTCTCTACACAAAGGTGCTGGTGTCACACATAAGCAGTACAATTACTTTAACATACTATAGTTTGGACTGGTTTGGACCAGGAGGTGTGTCAGTTACCTGTCTGCAGGTACAGGTCTCCATTGGTCCTGATGATCCAGGCCGAGTCGTCACTCAGAGCTACGAAAGCGGTTTGTTCCACAGCTTTGTACCAGTGACGCTTTCCTTTCACCGACACCTTAGCACATGCAAACGCCGTCATGCTCTTCTGCTCCACCTTCCACAGCAGGTTACCTGTTAGATAGTAACAGTTAGCATCCAGCTGACACTACCTACACCTGTACACCTGACAATCTGATCCACCTTCTACAGCAGGCTGGAATTACAAATGACTGCTCTTAGTGAACGGACTGAGGATCCATCCTTTGTGATGTCAGCAGCTCACCTGAAGGTGAGAGGGCCATCTGGTGGACATTATCCTCAAAACGCTGCCAGTTGAGGCCAGTTTCAGGAAGAACGCTACAGAACAGTCCTCCTTTAAAGTCCAGGCACCACACATACCTGCAACACACAGATCACCTGTCTGTTACCTGTCCACAGTCCTCCTCTGAAGTCCAGACACCACACCTACCTGCGACACCTGAACACACACCTTTCCGTCACCTGCAGGCTCAGTATTCCACATCCTGGTCCAGAATATCCCATCCAGCTTTCTGCCAACTAGGAAGAGATAAGAAAAAATATATTAAATCCTGCTGACAATCTCACCTGGTCAGGTTTGTGTCTGTCTCACCTGGTCAGGTTTGTGTCTGTCTCTGTCTTGAGCTTCCTGGTCCGTCTGTCTGTCTGTGGTCTTCTCTGTCTGATTGGATGGACAGCTGCGGGTATCGGCTCCGCTGCCAGCAGGGGGCAGACTGTGGCAGTAGATGTCTCCCTCTTCATCACTGGACATACTGGGCTTTCTGTCCAGACTGGACACAGTGGAGTAAAACATCTGGTCAGCCAGACCAGCAGGGGGCGCCAAGTCATCCTCCTACACAGAAACACAGGAGAATGCTTTTGACTAGAGGCAAAAGTCATCACAGACTGCAAGTACATCCCTCTCAAACCACTGAAAGTCTTTTATTCAAACATAAATTGAGACTGTAGAAGTGCCCGGTGATTCTGAGGTTCAGGCACAAACCATGACCTGCAAAGATGAAGTGACTAGTTACAGAGATAGAGGGACTAGTTATAGAGGTAGAGGGACTAGTTATAGAGGTAGAGGGACTAGTTACAGAGGTAGAGGGACTAGTTATAGAGGTAGAGGGACTAGTTGCACAGGTAGAGGGACTAGTTATAGAGGTAGAGGGACTAGTTACAGAGGTAGAGGGACTAGTTATAGAGGTAGAGGGACTAGTTGCACAGGTAGATGGACTAGTTATAGAGATAGAGGGACTAGTTATAGAGGTAGAGGGACTAGTTATAGAGGTAGAGGGACTAGTTACAGATGTAGAGGGACTAGTTATAGAGGTAGAGGGACTAGTTACAGAGGTAGAGGGACTAGTTACAGAGGTAGAGGGACTGGTTATAGAGGTAGAGGGACTAGTTATAGAGGTAGAGGGACTAGTTGCACAGGTAGAGGGACTAGTTATAGAGGTAGAGGGACTAGTTACAGAGGTAGAGGGACTGGTTATAGAGGTAGAGGGACTGGTTATAGAGATAGAGGGACTAGTTATAGAGGTAGAGGGACTAGTTATAGAGGTAGAGGGACTAGTTACAGAGGTAGAGGGACTGGTTATAGAGGTAGAGGGACTAGTTATAGAGGTAGAGGGACTAGTTGCACAGGTAGAGGGACTAGTTATAGAGGCAGAGGGACTAGTTACAGAGGTAGAGGGACTAGTTGCACAGGTAGAGGGACTAGTTATAGAGGTAGAGGGACTAGTTATAGAGGTAGAGGGACTAGTTGCACAGGTAGAGGGACTGGTCATAGAGGTAGAGGGACTAGTTATAGAGGTAGAGGGACTAGTTGCACAGGTAGAGGGACTAGTTACAGAGGTAGGAGGGACTAGTTACAGAGGTAGAGGGACTAGTTGCACAGGTAGAGGGACTAGTTATAGAGGTAGAGGGACTAGTTACAGAGGTAGAGGGACTGGTTATAGAGGTAGAGGGACTAGTTGCACAGGTAGAGGGACTAGTTATAGAGGTAGAGGGACTAGTTGCACAGGTAGAGGGACTAGTTATAGAGATAGAGGGACTAGTTATAGAGGTAGAGGAACTAGTTATAGAGGTAGAGGGACTAGTTACAGATGTAGAGGGACTAGTTATAGAGGTAGAGGGACTAGTTACAGAGGTAGAGGGACTGGTTATAGAGGTAGAGGGACTAGTTATAGAGGTAGAGGGACTAGTTGCACAGGTAGAGGGACTAGTTATAGAGGTAGAGGGACTAGTTGCACAGGTAGAGGGACTAGTTATAGAGATAGAGGGACTAGTTATAGAGGTAGAGGGACTAGTTACAGATGTAGAGGGACTAGTTGCACAGGTAGAGGGACTAGTTATAGAGGTAGAGGGACTGGTTACACAGGTAGAGGGACTAGTTATAGAGGTAGAGGGACTAGTTATAGAGGTAGAGGGACTAGTTACAGAGGTAGAGGGACTGGTTATAGAGGTAGAGGGACTAGTTGCACAGGTAGAGGGACTAGTTATAGAGGTAGAGGGACTAGTTACAGAGGTAGAGGGACTGGTTATAGAGGTAGAGGGACTAGTTACAGAGGTAGAGGGACTGGTTATAGAGGTAGAGGGACTAGTTACAGAGGTAGAGGGACTAGTTGCAGAGGTAGAGGGACTAGTTATAGAGGTAGAGGGACTGGTTATAGAGGTAGAGGGACTAGTTACAGAGGTAGAGGGACTAGTTACAGAGGTAGAGGGACTGGTTATAGAGGTAGAGGGACTAGTTGCACAGGTAGAGGGACTAGTTATAGAGGTAGAGGGACTAGTTACAGAGGTAGAGGGACTGGTTATAGAGGTAGAGGGACTAGTTGCACAGGTAGAGGGACTAGTTATAGAGGTAGAGGGACTAGTTATAGAGGTAGAGGGACTAGTTGCACAGGTAGAGGGACTAGTTACAGAGGTAGAGGGACTGGTTATAGAGGTAGAGGGACTAGTTGCACAGGTAGAGGGACTGGTTATAGAGGTAGAGGGACTAGTTATAGAGGTAGAGGGACTAGTTATAGAGGTAGAGGGACTAGTTACAGAGGTAGAGGGACTAGTTATAGAGGTAGAGGGACTAGTTATAGAGGTAGAGGGACTAGTTACACAGGTAGAGGGACTGGTTACAGAGGTAACAGATTGGAGGACGAACCTACAGTAGCTGCTGTTGCCATGTTTGATGGGACCAGGAGTTCATGTACATAACATATCTTAATAGAGGTATCACCATCATCAACACACCTCCACCTCCTGCTCCTGCTCCTCCGGTCCAATCAGAGGGCTCAGAAACTCGTCCTCCTGCTCCTCCATTGGCTGCTGCTCCTGTCCACCATCCTCTTCAGTGGTGTGCATGTAGGAGAAAGTGCACTCTAGCAGCAGATCCACATCCGGGGTCGGGGGGACAACCTCCGTCTCTGCCCCAGGAACAGATGCCTTCTCTGGGTTCAGCTGGTGTTCCAGGCCCTGGAGGAGCAGGGAGTCTGGAGGGAGGCAGGAGCTGGGACAAGATAATAAAGATGACACAGTCATGTCAGGAGGAAGGAGAAACAAGGACGAGACAGAACAACACTGCTTCAGTCTTCAAGTACTGACCCAGACTGGTTGGAGGAAGACTGGTCCTTGTCCTGTTCTGGAGAGTCCTGGTTCTGAAGGTCCAGACCAATGAAGGAAGCTCTGTCACTCAGTGGAGTTCCACTTCCTCCATCACTACAGCTGCTGTCCTGGACTACAAACATGGAGTCTGAGCAGCTGCTCTCAGAGAGACGTTTCCCACCACCGCTGTCTGAGGACAGACAAGAGGACATGTTAATATCTCTCTCTCTCTCTCTCTCTGACCGTCTCTCTGTCTCACTCTCTCTGTCTGCTTGCCTTGCTGCCGTCTCTTCTTCTTCTTCACTCTGATGGCTTTCACCACCAGCTCCTGCTGCATCTCCTCCTGTCCCAGGGGGGCACTATAGCGCCTGGAGCCCAGGCCGTTTCCATGGAGACTGTCCCAGGAAGTGACAGAGCTGCTGCGGCTGCGAGAGCTGCAGGTGAAGATGCTGGGCGGCTGGCAGAGCTGCTCCATCACCTGCATATTTACACAGGTATACACAGCTAGCATTAAATAACAGCAAGGTCTCCCTGGGCCTCATGTCTTGTCTCGAGACCTCAAACTCTCTGACTTTTCTGTGTGAGGTTTGCTCATACAAGTGTTTCAAGTCTGATTCAAAAAACTCTCTTCACTCCCTGAACGTGTCGTAAGTCGCTGGTTTCAGCCTGATGAACGTCACCTGTTAATGAGGAGCTGAAAGTTCCTGTGATCTGCTTATTAGCATCATAGACACCTCCAAAATGTCCATATGAGGTTACCTGTTCTTCTCTGTTTCTGGGTGAGTTTCATTCACAAACAAGAATTTCACACTGTAGAGCTTCAAGTTAAGTTTATAAGTGCCAGTATTAGAGGACCTGAAACAATCAACATCAGCTGCACTGTGACAGAAATAAAGAGGGAACGCTTTGACATGAAGTTAGATGCTAAATAAAGTCTTTCTATAGCAAAGCGCTCCACGATTAATATGAGAGGTGGTCATGTGACAGTCACGGAGACATTAGAGGAGAGAATATTACAGCCTACAGTAGGTGACATTACTCTGCAACACAACATGGGGCGGCTGTGGCTCAGGAGGTAGAGCGGGTCGTCCACTAATCGGAAGATCGGTGGTTCGATTCCCGGCTCCTCCAGTCCACATGCCGATGTGTCCTTGGGCAAGACACTTAACCCCAAAATTGCTCCTGATGGCTGTGCCATCAGTGTGTGAATGGTTAGCTTTCTCTGATGGGCAGGTTGGGACATTGCATGGTAGCCCCTGTACCCATTCAGTGTATGAATGTGTGTGAATGTGATTCGTAGTGTAAAAAGCGCTTTGAGTGGTCGGAAGACTAGAAAGGCGCTATACAAGTACAGTCCATTTACCATTTAACATGATACTGGACAGAGACACTGAGCCAGCTGTTTACTACTGACAGAAACATCTGGCAGCTGTTTACAGCTGCTGATATGTAGAAGCTGCTGCGTCAGAACATGACAATAAAATCATAAAATCTAAAAACCCTCTCAGTAAACTGGCTGCCATGATGATGATAATATGGTGAACAGAGTATTAATTTTGCATATTTGCTCATTTATTTCAGTACTTTAGTTGATTTCTGTTTATCATATTTAAACTCCAAATTCATTTATGATTTGAATCAAACAGGTTTTTATCTCGTGAAGAACGTCAGACTTTATAATATAAATGTTCTTAAATCACTTGTATGTGTTAAATGAATCTTTGTACAAGCACTTCTTGCATGAGGCCTCAATGGCAAGTGGATAGTGCCAGTTTAAGGATTACCAGGAACGGGAGAAGGAGCAGTCGACCCTTTTGTCGCCATCAGACCGCACGGAGTTTTGAATGAGATTGATTGGGACGGTAGACGAGAGACCGGCGGCAATGTTAAAATGAGTGGAAGGAAAGTCTACCCGCGGAGGTGTGTATATCATAATTGCCATATTAAAATACTACTACGTACTAAGTATGCTTGAACTTGGTACGTTGGTTTGAAAGTGTGATACACATGTACGTCACCTGGTGACTATCAGATATTGCAGCATTTTTAACATGTTTATTTTTATGACTCTGTGGTGTTGCTGTAAGATGGGATGAGTTTGGATTTAGGCTATTTAATATTTTATATATTATTTCACTTACCCACAAAGAGAGAACTATCAAGTTAATTGTTAACGCTGCGTGTAAATGACACACAGTGTGTGTGTATTTGTTAAATTGCTTTTATTTTGTTTCTCACTTAAATGTCACATGACAGTCTTCCATGGCCATGGCACTGTTTACTCACCATAGCCTAATGTATCTCACCTCTAGCTGCTCGTCATGCTCCTCCGCCTCCTCCACCTCCTCCTCTTCTTCTTCTTCTTCGTTTCCCTCTTCACCATGTCTCTCCCCTCCTCCCCCTCCTTCTCTCCCCCCTCCCTCTACAATGATGGCCATGGTTCTGATTGGCTGAGCCGTCTCCACTGATCCGGTTGGTGGGAGGATGGTGGGCGTGGTCAAAGGTGAGGACAGCCGCACTGAGAACTCTGACACTGGGGGAGAGAGACAGGTGTATTTGCAGTAGCAGAAGCAGTAGCAGTGCTAGTAGAAGTAGTAGCAGTGGCAGTAGTAGCAGTAGCAGTAGTAGTAGCAGTGGCAGTAGCAGCAGTAGTGGCAGCAGTGGCAGTAGTAGCAGTGCTATTAGAAGTAGTAACAGTAGCAGTAGTAGCAGTAGTAGCAGTAGCAGTAGCAGTGGTAGCAGTAGTAGCAGTAGTAGTAGCAGTGGTAGTAGCAGTAGCAGTGGCAGTAGCAGTAGTAGCAGTAGTGGCAGTAGCAGCAGTAGTGGCAGCAGTGGCAGTAGTAGCAGTGCTATTAGAAGTAGTAACAGTAGCAGTAGTAGCAGTAGCAGTAGCAGTAGCAGTAGTAGCAGTAGTAGTAGCAGTGGTAGTAGCAGTAGCAGTGGCAGTAGCAGTAGTAGCAGTAGCAGTAGCAGTGGTTGCAGTAGTAACAGTAGTAGCAGTAACAGTAGTAGCAGTAGCAGTAGTAGCAGTAGCAGTAGCAGTAGTAGCAGTACAGTAGCAGTGGTAGTAGCAGTGGTAGTAGCAGTGGCAGTAGTAGCAGTAGCAGTAGCAGTAGCAGTGGCAGTGGCAGTAGTAGCAGTAGCACTAGTAGTGGCAGTGGCAGTGGCAGTAGTAGCAGTAGCAGTGGCAGTGGCAGTGGCAGCAGTAGCAGTAGTGGCAGTAGCAGCAGTAGTGGCAGCAGTGGCAGTAGTAGCAGTGCTATTAGAAGTAGTAGCAGTGGCAGTAGTAGCAGTAGCAGTAGTAGTAGCAGTGGCAGTAGCAGCAGTAGTGGCAGTAGCAACAGTAGTGGCAGCAGTGGCAGTAGTAGCAGTGCTATTAGAAGTAGTAACAGTAGCAGTAGTAGCAGTAGCAGTAGCAGTAGCAGTGGTAGCAGTAGTAGCAGTAGTAGTAGCAGTGGTAGTAGCAGTAGCAGTGGCAGTAGCAGTAGTAGCAGTAGCAGTAGCAGTGGTAGCAGTAGTAGCAGTAGTAGCAGTAACAGTAGTAGCAGTAGCAGTAGTAGCAGTAGCAGTAGCAGTAGTAGCAGTACAGTAGCAGTGGTAGTAGCAGTAGCAGTAGCAGTGGCAGTAGCAGTGGTAGCAGTAGTAGCAGTAGTAGTAGCAGTGGTAGTAGCAGTAGCAGTGGCAGTAGCAGTAGTAGCAGTAGCAGTAGCAGTGGTAGTAGCAGTAGCAGTAGCAGTGGCAGTAGTAGCAGTAGCAGTAGCAGTAGCAGTGGCAGTGGCAGTAGTAGCAGTAGCACTAGCAGTGGCAGTGGCAGTGGCAGTAGTAGCAGTAGCAGTGGCAGTGGCAGTGGCAGTGGCAGCAGTAGCAGTGGCAGTAGCAGTAGTAGCAGTAGCAGTAGCAGTAGCACTAGCAGTGGCAGTAGTAGCAGTAGCACTAGCAGTGGCAGTGGCAGTAGTAGCAGTAGCAGTGGCAGTGGCAGTGGCAGTAGTAGCAGTAGCAGTAGCAGTAGCAGTGGTAGCAGTAGTAGCAGTAGTAGCAGTAACAGTAGTAGCAGTAGCAGTAGTAGCAGTAGCAGTAGCAGTAGTAGCAGTACAGTAGCAGTGGTAGTAGCAGTAGCAGTAGCAGTGGCAGTAGCAGTGGTAGCAGTAGTAGCAGTAGTAGTAGCAGTGGTAGTAGCAGTAGCAGTGGCAGTAGCAGTAGTAGCAGTAGCAGTAGCAGTGGTAGTAGCAGTAGCAGTAGCAGTGGCAGTAGTAGCAGTAGCAGTAGCAGTAGCAGTAGCAGTGGCAGTGGCAGTAGTAGCAGTAGCACTAGCAGTGGCAGTGGCAGTGGCAGTAGTAGCAGTAGCAGTGGCAGTGGCAGTGGCAGTGGCAGCAGTAGCAGTGGCAGTAGCAGTAGTAGCAGTAGCAGTAGCAGTAGCACTAGCAGTGGCAGTAGTAGCAGTAGCACTAGCAGTGGCAGTGGCAGTAGTAGCAGTAGCAGTGGCAGTGGCAGTGGCAGTAGTAGCAGTAGCAGTAGCAGTAGCAGTGGCAGTAGCAGTAGCAGTGGCAGTAGCAGTAGTAGCAGTAGCAGTAGCAGTAGCAGTGGTAGCAGTAGTAGCAGTAGTAGCAGTAACAGTAGTAGCAGTAGCAGTAGTAGCAGTAGCAGCAGTAGCAGTAGCAGTGATAGTAGTAGTAGCAGTAGCAGTGGCAGTAGTAGCAGTAGCACTAGCAGTGGCAGTGGCAGTAGTAGCAGTAGCAGTGGCAGTGGCAGTAGTAGCAGTAGCAGTGGCAGTGGCAGTAGTAGCAGTAGCAGTGGCAGTAGCAGTAGTAGCAGTAGCAGTAGCAGAAGCAGTAGCAGTGGTAGCAGTAGTAGCAGTAGTAGCAGTAACAGTAGTAGCAGTAGCAGTAGTAGCAGTAGCAGTAGCAGCAGTAGCAGTAGCAGTGGTAGTAGCAGTAGCAGTGGCAGTAGTAGCAGTAGCAGTAGCAGTGGCAGTGGCAGTAGTAGCAGTAGCAGTAGCAGTGGCAGTGGCAGTAGTAGCAGTAGCAGTGGCAGTAGCAGTGGCAGTAGTAGCAGTAGCAGTAGCAGTGGTAGTGGCAGTAGTAGTAGCAGTGGCAGTAGTAGCAGTAGCAGTAGCAGTGGTAGTAGCAGTGGTAGTAGCAGTAGCAGTAGCAGTGGCAGTAGTAGCAGTAGCAGTAGCAGTGGTAGTAGCAGTGGTAGTAGCAGTAGCAGTAGCAGTGGCAGTGGCAGTAGTAGTAGCAGTGGCAGTAGTAGCAGTAGCAGTAGCAGTGGCAGTAGTAGCAGTAGCAGTAGCAGTAGCAGTAGCAGTGGCAGTGGCAGTGGCAGTAGTAGTAGCAGTGGCAGTAGTAGCAGTAGTAGTAGCAGTAGCAGTATTACTTACAGTTGGAGGCCAGTCCCTCAGGGCTGTTGGACAAGCGGATGATGTCTCTGTCTCCTTTAAGAATGAAGATCTCGTTGTCACAACATGAGACTGACACAATGTCTCCACTGCTCTCCAACGCACCAATGATCACCTGAATGCAACACAATTGATCAGATCCATATCAGATATATATTGTATAGTCATACTGTATATGCTGTATATACACTGAATATACTATATATACAGCTGATGTCAGAGAAATGACAGGAAATGAGGGGGAGGGATGGTAAATGACACACAACAAGGATGAACTGGCAACGTTGTTGTTAACACCTCAGCCATATTCAGTTGTTTTTGTTCACTAATGGTGTTATGGTGCCATGTTTGAATGTGCATCTAACACAGGCACAACACACATTTCTGCAAACGATTTTACACTGTTCCCAATTGTCTGTAATGTAACAAGAAATGCAGCAAATGCACCAGCAGAGGAGGTTAAGCGGTTACAATATTTTTGATATGATATCAGTGTACCTTGTTAACAGTATCTTGTACATCATTAACAGTATCTTTTAGCGTGTTAACAGTATCTTATACCTCATTAACAGTATCTTATACCTCAGTAACAGTATCTTATACCTTAGTAACAGTATCTTGTACCTCATTAACAGTATCTTATACCTTAGTAACAGTATCTTGTACCTCATTAACAGTATCTTATACCTCATTAACAGTATCTTGTACCTCATAAACAGTATCTTGTACCTCATTAACAGTATCTTGTGCCTCATTAACAGTATCTTGTACCTCATTAACAGTATCTTATACCTTAGTAACAGTATCTTGTACCTCATTAACAGTATCTTATACCTTAGTAACAGTATCTTGTACCTCATTAACAGTATCTTATACCTCAGTAACAGTATCTTGTACCTCATAAACAGTATCTTGTACCTCATTAACAGTATCTTGTACCTCATTAACAGTATCTTATACCTCATTAACAGTATCTTATACCTTAGTAACAGTATCTTGTACCTCATTAACAGTATCTTATACCTTAGTAACAGTATCTTGTACCTCATTAACAGTATCTTGTACCTCATTAACAGTATCTTATACCTTAGTAACAGTATCTTGTACCTCATTAACAGTATCTTATACCTCAGTAACAGTATCTTATACCTCATTAACAGTATCTTATACCTCAGTAACAGTATCTTATACCTCATTAACATTATCTTATACCTCAGTAACAGTATCTTATACCTCATTAACATTATCTTATACCTCAGTAACAGTATCTTATACCTCATTAACAGTATCTTGTACCTCATTAACAGTATCTTATACCTCATTAACAGTATCTTGTACCTCATTAACAGTATCTTATACCTCAGTAACAGTATCTTATACCTCATTAACATTATCTTATACCTCAGTAACAGTATCTTATACCTCATTAACATTATCTTATACCTCAGTAACAGTATCTTATACCTCATTAACAGTATCTTGTACCTCATTAACAGTATCTTATACCTTAGTAACAGTATCTTGTACCTCATTAACAGTATCTTATACCTCATTAACATTATCTTATACCTCAGTAACAGTATCTTATACCTCATTAACAGTATCTTATACCTCATTAACATTATCTTATACCTCAGTAACAGTATCTTATACCTCAGAAACAGTATCTTATACCTCAGTAACAGTATCTTGTACCTCAGTAACAGTATCTTATACCTTAGTAACAGTATCTTGTACCTCATTAACAGTATCTTATACCTCATTAACAGTATCTTGTACCTCATTAACAGTATCTTATACCTCAGTAACAGTATCTTATACCTCATTAACATTATCTTATACCTCAGTAACAGTATCTTATACCTCATTAACATTATCTTATACCTCAGTAACAGTATCTTATACCTCATTAACAGTATCTTGTACCTCATTAACAGTATCTTATACCTTAGTAACAGTATCTTGTACCTCATTAACAGTATCTTATACCTCATTAACATTATCTTATACCTCAGTAACAGTATCTTATACCTCATTAACAGTATCTTATACCTCATTAACATTATCTTATACCTCAGTAACAGTATCTTATACCTCAGTAACAGTATCTTATACCTCAGTAACAGTATCTTGTACCTCAGTAACAGTATCTTATACCTTAGTAACAGTATCTTGTACCTCATTAACAGTATCTTATACCTCATTAACAGTATCTTGTACCTAATTACCTCATTAACAGTATCTTGTACCTCATTAACAGTATCTTGTATCTAATTACCTCATTAACAGTATCTTGTACCTCATTAACAGTATCTTGTACCTCATTAACAGTATCTTTTACCTCATTAACAGTATCTTGTACCTAATTACCTCATTAACAGTATCTTATACCTCATTAACAGTATCTTATACCTCATTAACAGTATCTTGTACCTCAGTAACAGTATCTTATACCTCAGTAACAGTATCTTGTACCTCAGTAACAGTATCTTACACCTTAGTAACAGTATCTTGTACCTCATTAACAGTATCTTATACCTCATTAACATTATCTTATACCTCAGTAACAGTATCTTATACCTCAGTAACAGTATCTTATACCTCAGTAACAGTATCTTGTACCTCAGTAACAGTATCTTATACCTTAGTAACAGTATCTTGTACCTCATTAACAGTATCTTATACCTCAGTAACAGTATCTTATACCTCATTAACAGTATCTTGTACCTCATTAACAGTATCTTATACCTTAGTAACAGTATCTTGTACCTCATTAACAGTATCTTATACCTCATTAACATTATCTTATACCTCAGTAACAGTATCTTATACCTCATTAACAGTATCTTATACCTCATTAACATTATCTTATACCTCAGTAACAGTATCTTATACCTCAGAAACAGTATCTTATACCTCAGTAACAGTATCTTGTACCTCAGTAACAGTATCTTATACCTTAGTAACAGTATCTTGTACCTCATTAACAGTATCTTATACCTCATTAACAGTATCTTGTACCTCATTAACAGTATCTTATACCTCAGTAACAGTATCTTATACCTCATTAACATTATCTTATACCTCAGTAACAGTATCTTATACCTCATTAACATTATCTTATACCTCAGTAACAGTATCTTATACCTCATTAACAGTATCTTGTACCTCATTAACAGTATCTTATACCTTAGTAACAGTATCTTGTACCTCATTAACAGTATCTTATACCTCATTAACATTATCTTATACCTCAGTAACAGTATCTTATACCTCATTAACAGTATCTTATACCTCATTAACATTATCTTATACCTCAGTAACAGTATCTTATACCTCAGTAACAGTATCTTATACCTCAGTAACAGTATCTTGTACCTCAGTAACAGTATCTTATACCTTAGTAACAGTATCTTGTACCTCATTAACAGTATCTTATACCTCATTAACAGTATCTTGTACCTAATTACCTCATTAACAGTATCTTGTACCTCATTAACAGTATCTTGTATCTAATTACCTCATTAACAGTATCTTGTACCTCATTAACAGTATCTTGTACCTCATTAACAGTATCTTTTACCTCATTAACAGTATCTTGTACCTAATTACCTCATTAACAGTATCTTATACCTCATTAACAGTATCTTATACCTCATTAACAGTATCTTGTACCTCAGTAACAGTATCTTATACCTCATTAACAGTATCTTGTACCTCAGTAACAGTATCTTACACCTTAGTAACAGTATCTTGTACCTCATTAACAGTATCTTATACCTCATTAACAGTATCTTGTACCTAATTACCTCATTAACAGTATCTTATACCTCATTAACAGTATCTTGTACCTAATTACCTCATTAACAGTATCTTGTACCTCATTAACAGTATCTTGTACCTAATTACCTCATTAACAGTATCTTGTACCTCATTAACAGTATCTTGTACCTCATTAACAGTATCTTTTACCTCATTAACAGTATCTTGTACCTAATTACCTCATTAACAGTATCTTATACCTCATTAACAGTATCTTATACCTCATTAACAGTATCTTGTACCTCATTACCTCATTAACAGTATCTTTTACCTCATTAACAGTATCTTGTACATCATTAACAGTATCTTATACCTCATTAACAGTATCTTGTACCTCATTAACAGTATCTTATATCTCATTAACAGTATCTTGTACCTCATTAACAGTATCTTTTACCTCATTAACAGTATCTTGTACCTCATTAACAGTATCTTATACCTCATTAACAGTATCTTGTACCTCATTAACAGTATCTTATACCTCATTAACAGTATCTTGTACCTCATTAACAGTATCTTATACCTCATTATCAGTATCTTGTACCTCATTACCTTATTAACAGTATCTTACACCTCATTAACAGTATCTTGTACCTCATTAACAGTATCTTGTACCTCATTAACAGTATCTTGTACCTCATTATCAGTATCTTGTACCTCATTAACAGTATCTTATACCTCATTAACAGTATCTTGTACCTCATTATCAGTATCTTATACCTCATTAACAGTATCTTGTACCTCATTAACAGTATCCTGTACCTCATTGACAGTATCTTACACCTCATTAACAGTATCTTGTACCTCATTAACAGTATCTTACACCTCATTAACAGTATCTTGTACCTCATTATCAGTATCTTATACCTCATTAACAGTATCTTGTACCTCATTATCAGTATCTTATACCTCATTAACAGTATCTTGTACCTCATTAACAGTATCTTATACCTCATTAACAGTATCTTGTACCTCATTATCAGTATCTTATACCTCATTAACAGTATCTTGTACCTCATTAACAGTATCCTGTACCTCATTGACAGTATCTTACACCTCATTAACAGTATCTTGTACCTCATTAACAGTATCTTATACCTCATTAACAGTATCTTGTACCTCATTATCAGTATCTTGTACCTCATTATCAGTATCTTATACCTCATTAACAGTATCTTGTAACTCATTATCAGTATCTTATACCTCATTAACAGTATCTTGTACCTCATTAACAGTATCCTGTACCTCATTGACAGTATCTTACACCTCATTAACAGTATCTTGTACCTCATTATCAGTATCTTATACCTCATTAACAGTATCCTGTACCTCATTAACAGTATCTTACACCTCATTAACAGTATCTTGTACCTCATTATCAGTATCTTATACCTCATTAACAGTATCCTGTACCTCATTAACAGTATCTTACACCTCATTAACAGTATCTTGTACCTCATTATCAGTATCTTATACCTCATTAACAGTATCTTGTACCTCATTATCAGTATCTTATACCTCATTAACAGTATCTTGTACCTCATTAACAGTATCTTGTACCTCATTATCAGTATCTTGTACCTCATTAACAGTATCTTATACCTCATTAACAGTATCTTATACCTCATTAACAGAATCTTGTACCTCATTAAAAGTATCTTGTACCTCGTTAATGCAGTCTAGGACATAGATGCTGTACTCGTTCCAGCTGAGGATCCAACCCTCTCTGAGGAAACAGCTGAGCAGACCGAGCTGTCTGTCTGCTGGGCGGTAAGCTCCGATTGGTCCAGGACGAGGAAATAACTCAAACTGAGGAATCTGACAGAGTGAGACAGGTAGGTGAGACAGGTAGAAAGCATTTATAGTTATTACCATTAACAGTCAGTAGAGCAGAACTGACACCACGTGTTCCTGTCTGTTACAGAAAGAGGAGCAGTAATAACACTTAGCAGCAGTTACTAAGCAGTATACTAACTAATACTAATATTACAAAAGCATGCCAGCAGGAGCAGAAATACTAGCAGTACAGTAGCAGTAGTATTAGCAGTAGTAGCAGTAATATTACCAGTACAGTAGCAATAGTAGTAGCAGTGGTAGCTCCAGCAGTAGTATTTGGTACTAGTTGCCATAGTAACAGCAGTAAGAGTACTACATATATGTGTTTGCAGTATGGTTGAGCGTACCTGCGTGTTGAACAGTGGTTTCAGCAGACGCGTGTCCTCTACCTGTCCTTTGATATCTGACCTCCAGAGTCGGAGTCCCGGCCGAGCAGCAAACACCTGCAGGTCGCTCTGCTTACAGAGCGCCGGCAGGAAGCACGCTCCAAACCTGCCGCTGCTGCAACACACACAGCTGCTGTCAGCACAGACAAATACAATATGGATGCCATATGGAGCTATGGTCACTGTTAAAATAACTGTCACATGTATGTAGTATGTTACATGTGTTGTATGTAACACATATTAGTATGTTACATGTAGTATGTTACGTTTTATATGTCACATGTATGTAGTATGTCACCTGTGTTGTATGTTGCATGTATGTAGTATGTTAAATGTGTTGTGCAGTAACCTCTTCCTGGGCTTGGTGCCCAGCTGCTGGACCTCCTGTGTCTGTGTGCAGTAAAGCAGAGATCTCTGCTGTGTCGAGACCAGCAGCACCTGGTGACTGTACTCCAACTGAACCACACCTGAAGACTCCTCCAACAGCAGCACAGGTTTACACACACCCTGCACACACACACATACACATAAAAAGTCAGGATGACGCTCTGGTTCATATGATCTCATGTGAACTTGCTGTGTTGAGGTGTCACCTGGTCCAGGTCCAGAGCGGAGAACACCACTCGTCCTTTATCATCTCCAGAAAACAGTTTCATGCCATTCGTGCTCCAGGCCAGAGACGTGACCATCCCTTTATGGAGCCCAACCACATCAAAACGCCTCAGCTACGGACACACAGACACGTGTTACAGCTGATTAACAGACACACACACTGCTATACCTGTCTAAAACACACCTGTCCATCCGCTCACCTGTTTGTTGCGACCAGGAAGTGGAGACACCAGCTGGAAGACTGCCACACAGCCCGACGCTGTTCCCACGGCTACCAGATCATCAAAACAGCTCAGCAGCTTCACAGCTGTGATCGCATCACACTTTCCCTGAATACACACACACACACACAGTGTTAAATGGTAAATGGACTGTACTTGTATAGCGCCTTTCTAGTCTTCCGACTACTCAAAGCGCTTTTTACAATACAAATCACATTCACCCATTCACACACATTCATACACTAAATGGATACAGAGGCTACCATGCAAAGTCCCAACCTGCCCATCAGAGGAAATCTAATCATTCACACACTGATGGTTCAGCCATCAGGAGCAACTTGGGGTTAAGTATCTTGCCCAAGGACACATCAACATGCAGACTGGAGGAGCCGGGAATCGAACCGCCGATCTACAGATTAGTGGAAGACCCGCTCTACCTCCTGAACCACAGCCGCCCCATGTTAGTTGTCAGCATCACAGAATCAGATGACTGCAGCACAAAGGATTCTGGGATACTGAGAATACAGGGACAGGTGAGTCCTGTGGTCAAAGGTGTGGTTCCTTTAAACACCACCTGAGCACCACAGAAGAAGGCCGTACTCAGACCAAATAAGGCGGTGCAGCGAAAACGCCAGTTCTCCCATTCATTTGAATGGGGGTAGTGCGGTTCCGCTGCGGCTGTTGCCGCACCAGACTGCGGCCGGAAAGTTGAGCCAGAGTCAACTTTTGGAGAAACGCAACCTGACGTCAATGCGGCTGAAGGCTGCGGTGACCAATCACAGCCAATGATCAGACTGATCAGAGCTGTAAACTCTGCCATGAGGAACGACAAAGACGTTACTAGGATGAAGGGAGGACATCTCTCTTTGCTTGATAATGTTAAAAGTAAAGTTAGACTTTGCTGTCGGCTTCCCGACTCATTTTAAAAAAGACGAGAGAAAAAGAGAGAGAGCAGCTGTGTCAAGTGAGCTAGATAGTGAATGAAGAGAGGGAGCGCTGGTAGCGAGGAAGCCGGTGAATCAGAGCAATAAAACGTTATTTTGAGATTGTTTCACAGCGGTTACGTTCTACAGCATAAACAAACACGCCCACAACCCCCCCACACCTCCGCTCGACCCTGCGGCTGAACGCCGCACCGCCTGATTTGGTCTGAATACGGCCGAGGAAGCTCTGACCTCAAGGCTGTACTTGTTCATGTGAGCCAGACGGCGGCAGTACAGGTACAGCATGCCGATGCTGCTGCCCACCGCCACGAAGTCACTGCTGCTGTCCACCGCCGTCAGGTAGACGAGGACGGAGCGGAAACCCCGTTGCACCTACAGGAGACAAAGACCTTCATCATCATTAGCATCATCATCAGGAGCAGCAGCCTCATCATCACCATCACTCAGGTGAGTAAGGTGACCCACAGACTGAGCTGAAGCTGTTTAATGAGTCAAATATTGATTGTAATAACTGAGTCTGTAGCGCCCTCTGCTGGCAGGACGAGTTAAACACCTTGACCACTGCTACCTGAACTAGGGCTGGGCGATATGACCAAAATCTCGTATCCTGATATGGGTCATTTCATATCCTGATAATGATACCATCCAGATATACACATTTTAATTCAATGAATAAATAGTTGGTCCGTGTATCCCCCCCCCACGTGTGTGCAGCGCAGCAGAGGAGAGACAGCGAGTTGATGACAACTAAACTCGTTACGTTACTGTTAGTATGATAAAAGCTTCGCGAGTAAAAAGCCAAGAAGAGTAATTTATCAATATAATCCATGCAAAAGATGGGCAGACTCCAAATAACAACAAGTTGCCGTAAAGAGTGTGAATTGCATCACAACGATATAAACGATACAACATAATAGAAAATATTTTATTTTCTCTCGTCACACGATATCATCATATGGCACAGCCCTAACCTGAACCTGGCCTGGTTTGGAACAGTTCAGTAGTTTGGCTGGTTTGGAACAGTTCCGTATTCGGCCTGGTTGGTAATGGACCGGGTCAGTACCTTGGCTGGGATGGCGTTCAGCAGGTAGTAGAGCGGGCAGAACTCCCTCAGGATGGACGGCGGGAGCGGCGGGGTCGCCATATTTCTGCTGGAAGTCAGTTCAAAACCTCCGTTTAAAAACATCACATTTAAGCACATCACACATCATCATCATCATTATCATCATCATCATCATCATCAGCATCATCATCCAGGAACATCCTGCTTCCTGTTCAGCTGCACCAAACCGCCAGTTCACTGTTTGTCAGCAGGTAAAACAAGACATAATGAGTCGTCGGATTTAACAAAACAGTAAATTTAAGTTCAGGTTTATAATTTATTAGTCGTCCCTTACAGGAGCCACAAACAGCGTGAACACGAGAGAACAGTCGGGATTTAATAGTTTAATTTAACAGTTTAAACGCTTTTTGGTGGATGAAGCTCTTACTGAATAGTTAGAGGTCTGACGTCATGTCCTGCTGTAAACACATTTCATCCCGAGTGGAGAAAAAGACTTAATTTGCAATTTGTTTAATGAACTTTGGTGTGAGGAATGCCATGAACAGTTTACTGATCCCTCGCCCATTATCTGACAACATATAATACTGGTTCATACTGGTTTTGCAGTTTCTCTGCACTATTCTCCCCGTACAATAATCTCGGAGGGCGGCAACGAGCAGCACGAACAAACGTAAACAGCTGAGATTTAACATGTTTGAAACACAGCTCGGTGTAGCAGACATAAACCGAATTAAACACACTAATTTACCGAAGTGTGAGAAACCGTTTATCATGCTGCGCTGATAGCATTTTTCAGCCGATGTTGAGAGAAACATTTAATTGATGGTTTGTTTAATGAGGTTTTGTGTGACGCTGTCTGTCCGGGAGCAGCAGGCCGCTCTGACAGCTGTCAGTAAACAAACAAAAAACAAACACAATGTCAACAAACAAACGAGCAATCATCCTGTTTACGGAGTCAGACCAGCTAACGTTAGCATCATCTGACACCTGCTAATGCTGCGTTAGAAGGACAGACGAACGTTAGCAGCAGGAAGAAGACCGTGATCACTTACTCAGAGTTCACCGTGAAGGAAGCCACTCAGATGTTATTCCAGATGTTTGTTTTACAGCTGGATGTCAGACAGCCGAGAGGAGACATCGGTCTGTCTGTCTGTCTGTCTGACATTAATACTGATCAGCTGTCAACAAACCGCGCCACCTACCGGCGGACACACAGCAGCGCCTCTAAAATATAAAATAATGATAATGCAACATTATTTAATTTGAATCGCTTCAAACTGAACTACAGGCTGTCTGTAGGCCGTCAGTTTCTGATCTCACCTGCAGACAGATAAATGAATAAATTAATAAATGACAGACAGGAAGCGGAAACTCACTGACTGCTGATTGGAAAACCTGGAAACTGGATTCATTCAGAAAGCTGCTTATAAAGGTTGAAAATGTCCAACTGCAGGGTTGACGGTTCAATCCCCGGCTGGTCAGGCCTGCACCTGCTGTGTGTGTGTGTGTGTGTGTGTGAGAGTGAATGTGTGTGTGTGAGAGTGAATGTGTGTGTGAGAGAGTGAATGTGTGTGTGTGTGAGAATGAATGTGTGTGTGAGAGAGAGTGAATGTGTGTGTGTGAGAGAGTGAATGTGTGTGTGAGAGAGTGAATGTGTGTGTGTGTGTGAGAGAGTGAATGTGTGTGTGTGTGTGTGAGAGAGTGAATGTGTGTGTGTGTGAGAGTGAATGTGTGTGTGAGAGAGTGAATGTGTGTGTGAGAGAGTGAATGTGTGTGTGAGAGAGAGTGAATGTGTGTGTGTGTGAGAGTGAATGTGTGTGTGAGAGAGTGAATGTGTGTGTGAGAGAGTGAATGTGTGTGTGAGAGAGAGTGAATGTGTGTGTGTGTGAGAGTGAATGTGTGTGTGAGAGAGTGAATGTGTGTGTGTGTGTGTGTGTGAGAGAGTG
>NC_056548.1:7500-52500 GCF_910596095.1 Thunnus maccoyii | reverse complement strand
ATATAAGATGTTATAAGATATTATAAGATATAAGATGTTATAAGATATAAGATATTATAAGATGTTATAAGATATTATAAGATATAAGATGTTATAAGATATAAGATGTTATAAGATATTATAAGATATAAGATGTTATAAGATATTATAAGATGTTATAAGATATTATAAGATGTTATAAGATATAAGATATTATAAGATATAAGATGTTATAAGATATAAGATGTTATAAGATATTATAAGATATAAGATGTTATAAGATATAAGATGTTATAAGATATTATAAGATATAAGATGTTATAAGATATAAGATGTTATAAGATATTATAAGATATAAGATGTTATAAGATATAAGATATTATAAGATGTTATAAGATATTATAAGATATAAGATGTTATAAGATATAAGATGTTATAAGATATTATAAGATATAAGATGTTATAAGATATAAGATATTATAAGATGTTATAAGATGTTATAAGATATAAGATGTTATAAGATATAAGATATTATAAGATGTTATAAGATGTTATAAGATATAAGATGTTATAAGATATTATAAGATATAAGATGTTATAAGATATAAGATATTATAAGATGTTATAAGATATTATAAGATATAAGATGTTATAAGATATAAGATATTATAAGATGTTATAAGATATAAGATATTATAAGATGTTATAAGATGTTATAAGATATAAGATGTTATAAGATATAAGATATTATAAGATGTTATAAGATGTTATAAGATATTATAAGATATAAGATGTTATAAGATGTTATAAGATATAAGATGTTATAAGATGTTATAAGATATAAGATGTTATAAGATATTATAAGATATAAGATGTTATAAGATGTTATAAGATATAAGATGTTATAAGATATTATAAGATATAAGATGTTATAAGATGTTATAAGATGTTATAAGATATAAGATATTATAAGATGTTATAAGATATAAGATGTTATAAGATGTTATAAGATATAAGATGTTATAAGATATAAGATGTTATAAGATATTATAAGATATAAGATGTTATAAGATATTATAAGATGTTATAAGATGTTATAAGATATAAGATGTTATAAGATATAAGATATTATAAGATGTTATAAGATGTTATAAGATGTTATAAGATATTATAAGATATAAGATGTTATAAGATATTATAAGATATAAGATGTTATAAGATGTTATAAGATATAAGATGTTATAAGATGTTATAAGATGTTATAAGATATAAGATGTTATAAGATATTATAAGATGTTATAAGATGTTATAAGATGTTATAAGATATAAGATGTTATAAGATGTTATAAGATGTTATAAGATGTTATAAGATATAAGATGTTATAAGATATTATAAGATATAAGATGTTATAAGATATAAGATGTTATAAGATATTATAAGATATAAGATGTTATAAGATGTTATAAGATATAAGATGTTATAAGATATAAGATGTTATAAGATGTTATAAGATATTATAAGATGTTATAAGATGTTATAAGATATAAGATGTTATAAGATATAAGATGTTATAAGATATTATAAGATGTTATAAGATGTTATAAGATATAAGATGTTATAAGATGTTATAAGATATAAGATGTTATAAGATATTATAAGATGTTATAAGATGTTATAAGATGTTATAAGATATAAGATGTTATAAGATGTTATAAGATGTTATAAGATATAAGATGTTATAAGATATTATAAGATGTTATAAGATGTTATAAGATATAAGATGTTATAAGATGTTATAAGATATAAGATGTTATAATATGTTACAAGATATTATAAGATGTTATAAGATATTATAAGATGTTATAAGATATAAGATGTTATAATATGTTATAAGATATTATAAGATGTTATAAGATATAAGATGTTATAATATGTTATAAGATATTATAAGATGTTATAAGATATAAGATGTTATAATATGTTATAAGATATTATAAGATGTTATAAGATATAAGATGTTATAATATGTTATAAGATATTATAAGATGTATTATAAGATGTTATAAGATATAAGATGTTATAAGATATAAGATGTTATAAGATATTATAAGATGTTATAAGATATAAGATGTTATAATATGTTATAAGATATTATAAGATGGATTATAAGATGTTATAAGATATAAGATGTTATAAGATATAAGATGTTATAATATGTTATAAGATATTATAAGATGGATTATAAGATGTTATAAGATATAAGATGTTATAAGATATAAGATGTTATAATATGTTATAAGATATTATAAGATGTTATAAGATATAAGATGTTATAATATGTTATAAGATATTATAAGATGTTATAAGATGTTATAAGATATAAGATGTTATAAGATATAAGATCTTATAAGATGTTATAAGATATTATAAGATGTTATAAGATATAAGATGTTATAAGATATAAGATGTTATAAGATGTTATAAGATATTATAAGATGTTATAAGATATAAGATGTTATAAGATATTATAAGATATAAGATGTTATAAGATATAAGATATTATAAGATGTTATAAGATATTATAAGATATAAGATGTTATAAGATATAAGATGTTATAAGATATTATAAGATATAAGATGTTATAAGATATTATAAGATATAAGATGTTATAAGATATAAGATATTATAAGATGTTATAAGATATAAGATATTATAAGATATTATAAGATATAAGATGTTATAAGATATAAGATGTTATAAGATATTATAAGATGTTATAAGATATTATAAGATGTTATAAGATGTTATAAGATGTTATAAGATATAAGATGTTATAAGATGTTATAAGATATAAGATGTTATAAGATATAAGATCTTATAAGATGTTATAAGATATTATAAGATGTTATAAGATATAAGATGTTATAAGATATAAGATGTTATAAGATGTTATAAGATATTATAAGATGTTATAAGATATAAGATGTTATAAGATATTATAAGATATAAGATGTTATAAGATATAAGATATTATAAGATGTTATAAGATATTATAAGATATAAGATGTTATAAGATATAAGATGTTATAAGATATTATAAGATATAAGATGTTATAAGATATTATAAGATATAAGATGTTATAAGATATTATAAGATATAAGATGTTATAAGATATAAGATATTATAAGATATTATAAGATATAAGATGTTATAAGATATAAGATGTTATAAGATATTATAAGATGTTATAAGATATTATAAGATGTTATAAGATGTTATAAGATGTTATAAGATATAAGATGTTATAAGATGTTATAAGATGTTATAAGATGTTATAAGATATTATAAGATGTTATAAGATATTATAAGATGTTATAAGATATAAGATGTTATAAGATGTTATAAGATATAAGATGTTATAAGATATTATAAGATGTTATAAGATATAAGATGTTATAAGATGTTATAAGATATTATAAGATGTTATAAGATATTATAAGATGTTATAAGATATAAGATGTTATAAGATGTTATAAGATATTATAAGATGTTATAAGATGTTATAAGATATAAGATGTTATAAGATATAAGATGTTATGAGATATAAGATGTTATAAGATGTTATAAGATATAAGATGTTATAAGATATAAGATGTTATAAGATGTTATAAGATATAAGATGTTATAAGATGTTATAAGATATAAGATGTTATAAGATATAAGATGTTATAAGATATTATAAGATGTTATAAGATGTTATAAGATATAAGATGTTATAAGATGTTATAAGATATAAGATGTTATAAGATATTATAAGATGTTATAAGATGTTATAAGATGTTATAAGATATAAGATGTTATAAGATGTTATAAGATGTTATAAGATATAAGATGTTATAAGATATTATAAGATGTTATAAGATGTTATAAGATATAAGATGTTATAAGATGTTATAAGATATAAGATGTTATAAGATATTATAAGATGTTATAAGATGTTATAAGATGTTATAAGATATAAGATGTTATAAGATATAAGATGTTATAATATGTTACAAGATATTATAAGATGTTATAAGATATTATAAGATGTTATAAGATATAAGATGTTATAATATGTTATAAGATATTATAAGATGTTATAAGATGTTATAAGATATAAGATGTTATAAGATATTATAAGATGTTATAAGATGTTATAAGATATAAGATGTTATAAGATGTTATAAGATATTATAAGATATAAGATGTTATAAGATGTTATAAGATGTTATAAGATATAAGATATTATAAGATGTTATAAGATGTTATAAGATGTTATAAGATATTATAAGATGTTATAAGATATAAGATGTTATAAGATGTTATAAGATATTATAAGATGTTATAAGATATTATAAGATGTTATAAGATATTATAAGATGTTATAAGATGTTATAAGATGTTATAAGATATAAGATGTTATAAGATATAAGATATTATAAGATGTTATAAGATGTTATAAGATGTTATAAGATATAAGATGTTATAAGATATAAGATGTTATAAGATATCATAAGATGTTATAAGATATAAGATATTATAAGATGTTATAAGATGTTATAAGATATAAGATGTTATAAGATATAAGATATTATAAGATGTTATAAGATGTTATAAGATGTTATAAGATGTTATAAGATATTATAAGATGTTATAAGATATAAGATGTTATAAGATGTTATAAGATGTTATAAGATATAAGATGTTATAAGATATTATAAGATGTTATAAGATATAAGATGTTATAAGATATTATAAGATGTTATAAGATATAAGATGTTATAAGATGTTATAAGATATAAGATGTTATAAGATATTATAAGATGTTATAAGATGTTATAAGATATAAGATGTTATAAGATGTTATAAGATATAAGATGTTATAAGATATTATAAGATGTTATAAGATATAAGATGTTATAAGATATTATAAGATGTTATAAGATGTTATAAGATATAAGATGTTATAAGATGTTATAAGATATAAGATGTTATAAGATGTTATAAGATATTATAAGATGTTATAAGATATAAGATATTATAAGATGTTATAAGATATAAGATGTTATAAGATGTTATAAGATATAAGATGATATAAGATATAAGATATTATAATAGCTCTTATAATACATCCATGTGTAGACAGCTGGTAAATAAGCACAGTCCGTTTACCAAATACGTTTTTGTTGAGATGTTAAATAGATTTTAGACGAAGATAACAGTTGGACTACTATCCTAAACATTAGTTTATTTTAATGGAAAATGAAATGTTCACTGCAACTTTCATGTGACGTTAATAAAACACTTCACACCGTTTGAAAAGCATTTTAATCCAAATGTGAATTTTTCTTTACAGAAATTAACTTCGTGTGTAAAGTTTCAATTAGTTTTAATATAAAATCTGTTTGTGAAAAAATAATATATATCAGAATATTTACTTTGTAAAACTGAACCCGGTCCGGTGGATCCGGTCCGGGGAGTCCGCGCTCCCGATGAGTGAGGGCTAAGCTAGGCTAACCGTTACCCGCTCCCGTTATCACCGCTCCCGTTAATGCGGTCATTCACCGCAGCGGTGCGTTTTATTCACCAGCACACACTAATCTTACAGGAACGTGTTTTATCCGGTGATATCGATCTCCGATCAGATTGATTTGATCCACCGACTGGCCCCCAGTCTGAGCTAAGCTAATAGTTAGCCTCGCAGCCAAAATGGCGGACAACGAGGAGGACAGCGGTCCGAGCAGGACAATAACAGCAGCGGAGCCGCCGGGGGCCGCGGCTCGGTCCCCCGCCGCCCCGTGCTCCCAGCCCGGGAACAGTGTGCCGTCAGCCCCCGCCGCCCCGTGCTCCCAGCCCGGGGACAGTCTACCGTCAGCCGCCGCCGCCGCCCAGTGCTCCCAGTCCGGGGACAGTCTACCGTCAGCCCCCGCCACACAGTGCACTCAGCCCGGGGAGAGCTTACAGGCAGTGCCCGGAGCTCAGTGCTCCCAGCCCGGGGACAGTTTACCGGCAGGGTCCGGAGCTCAGTTGGCGGACTTCCTCCAGAGCTGCCCGGGGGAACAGAGCATCCTGCTGGGCACAGAGTTCACAGGCCTGAGCCCGGACCTGGTCAACACCACCATCATCTACGTGCAGCCGGACGGCAGCCTGCTGGAGAGCTCCGGGCTGACGGCCGAGGAACAGCAGGCTCTGCTGGACCAGCTCACCAAGCAGCAGATCGTCCAGGTCTCTGACACCGAGGCCGCGCAGCTGCTCCAGCAGAGCCAGGTTGTAAAAACCATCCCGGTCCACAACGCGGCTCTGGACCCCAGCCAGTTGCAGCAGGTCATCAACCAGGTCACCAAGTCCCAGCAGCAGGTCCAGCCCCCCCAGCAGCAGGTCCACATCCAGGTACCTCAGCAGAGCCTGAAGACCTCCTCCCAGAACAACGCCTCGCAGCAGCTGAAGACTGCAGCCCAGCAGGTCGCCATGCAGACCAGCGGCTCGGTCCAGGTGGTCCAGAAGAAGGTGAGATAGATAGTTTTTGAAGAACCAGCGTTGTATCGTCCATAATTATTGATTATTACTGAATGATTTAGACCGATATAGTCATGAAGCAGCTGTTTGTCAGGTTTGATCTCTCTGACTTCTTATGTGGTTTCCGGTTTTTCTGTCCACAGTCAGAACCAGTCAGGATCCAGATCCAGATTCCTCCCAAACAGGAAGTGAAGCCTGGTGCTGCCCCCCAGCAGAAGAGTTTGAGTGTCAATCAGCCACAGGTGAAGCTGTCGACCAACGGCAGCCTGAACAGCGCTCAGATCATTCACATCCAGCCTGTGGTTGGTCAGCAGGGCCAGCAGTTCTTTCTACAGCAGAGTCCCGGCGACCCGCACATCCAGCTGCTCCTGCAGAGCCCCGCCCCCGTGGTCGGATCTCTGCTCCCATTGGTCCACAAGCTGACGGGCCAGACAACATCAGCCAGTGCCGCTTCAGCTGTGGGTCAGAAACCCGCATCCTCCCCTATCAGAGTCCAGAGTCCTTCTGCTATTAAGACTCCGCCCACTTCCACAGTTAAATCCCCGCCCCCCTCCTCCGTTAAAACTGTTAGCTTCCCGCTAATTAAAACCCCCACTAACGGCATGACGGTGGCTGCCAGTAAGGGCCCCATTAAACCAGCTGCCACCATCACAGCGGTCCCGGCACAGAACACCACAACCGCTGCTGCCCGCCCCCCCACAGGGGCCCCGCCCCCTGTAGCCCCGCCCCCAGCAGGGAGGGATAAAGAGAAAGAAAAAGAGAGGGGAAAGAAGCTGAAGAAGAGAGAAAAGAAGGCGGTCAAAGTCCAGACCAGATCCGGTCGGGTCTCAAGACCACCGAAGTACAAAGCCAAAGACTACAAGTTCATCAAGACGGAGGACCTGGCCGACAGCCATCAGTCCGACTCAGACGACTACTCCGACATGAGCGTGGAGGAGGAGGAGGGCGAGGGCGGGAGGAAGGACGGCTCCGCCCCCGGAACCTCCCCCTCGCTCACCTACAGCCACAAGTCACGGTCCCACTGCTGCCAGACCTGTGACAAGGCCTACATCGGCCCCGGAGGCCTGAACCGCCACTACAAACTGAATCCGACCCACGGAGAGCCAGACCCGCCCGGCAACACGCCACACCCCCTCAGAGACAACAGCCAATCACAGGAGCCGACAGCGGCTGCGTCAGCAGGCGTCAAAGACGAGGAGGAGGAGAAGAAGAAGGAAGACAAACCTGTTGCCACGGCAACAAACAGAGTAAGTGACCAATCCACCAATTAGAGCAAAAATCAGGACCAATGACTTTCAACCGATTATCGTATTGATCAGTGATTGTATTGATCTGAATCAACAAGTGAAGGTTTTCAATACAAAACATCAGCCGATAACTGGGAACACTGGGAACACTGGGAGCTGTTTGCTGTCTGGTTTATCAAGTTAATTACTGCATGATTTATATTGATTGATTGATTGATTACTGGCTGGTTAACAACAACTTCTCTTATTGATTAATTACAGATGATTTACTAACTAATCACTGTTGTGTGTACTGATCGACTGATTGATTGATTAGGTGGAGGGGGGCCCAGCTGCAGCTGTAGGACTCAGGGGCCTCCATCACCGGGGCCCCGGCCGGCCACGAGGACGCGGACGGGGCAGGGGGCGGGGCAGGGGGCGGGGCCGACCACTGGGACCACCTCCGAAGGTTTGTTAACTTTGAACTGGAATTTGTGAAAAACACAATAAACTTTAAATTTAAACCATTCAAGGGAAACTTGGACCTTATTTCCATTATTTCGGGTCCAAGTGACTAAGAACTGGTTCCAGTGTTGAGCGAGAGCCGTGAAACGGGATCAAAGTACGTTCACTAAAAGTGACTAAAAGGATCAGAGTGATGTAATAACGCAGACAGACGAACGTTACATCGTGTTAAGAGTCTGTAAGTTTCACTTTTAAGCAGAAGGCAGAAGATAACGTCGGCACCTGACATGCTCTCTTCCTGCGTCCGTCTCAGACTCGCCCTGGTCGACTCGCCCTGGTCGACTCGCCGGTCGACTCGGCGGTTGCCTCGGCGATATCTTCGTCTTCTTTAATTTGTGTCTGTAGAAACGTCACATTTCCATCTGCTGTTCTTCTTCATGACCAGCACTCTGGTAAATAATTGGTTAATCTGATCTCACTCAGGTGACGGTAGGCCTCGTCAGCAGGCGGGGCCGTCGCGGCCGACCTCCGAAACTTAGTGTCACCATGGCAACAGCAGAGCAGCAGGCAGAGAGGAGACGGGAACGACTGCAGGAGGTAATGACACAAACTTTCAAAGTAAAGGTTTTATGACACCATGAAACGAAGTGAATACAGATATGTGATGTGTTGCCATGACGACCGTGCATTGTTTACAGCTGGTGGAGCAGTGTGAGGACGAGGAACTGATGGACATCGTTCTTCCTCGTTTGACTAAAGTGTTGAGTCTGTGGGAGCTGCTGCTGGCCAAGGTACTCATACCTGTACTGCATGTACTCTACATGTACATTCATATAATGTTTAAAAATATATACACACTAATATATACACACTGATATATACACACTGATATATACACACTAATATATACACACTGATATATACACACTGATATATACACACTGATATATACACACTGATATATATACACTGATATATACACACTGATATATACACACTGATATATACACACTAATATATACACACTGATATATACACACTGATATATACACACTAATATATACACACTGATATATACACACTGATATATACACACTAACATATATACACTAATATATATACACTAATATATACACACTGATATATACACACTGATATATACACACTAATATATACACACTAATATATACACACTAATATATATACACACTAATATATACACACTGATATATACACACTAATATATATACACACTAATATATACACTAATATATACACACTAATATATATACACTAATATATATACACTAATATATACACCCTATATATACACACTGATATATACACACTAATATATACACACTGATATATACACACTGATATATACACACTGATATATACACACTAATATATACACTGATATATACACACTAATATATACACACTGATATATACACACTAATATATACACTGATATATACACACTAATATATACACACTGATATATACACACTGATATATACACACTGATATATATACACTAATATATACACTGATATATACACACTAATATATACACACTGATATATATACACTAATATATACACACTGATATATATACACTAATATATACACTGATATATACACACTAATATATACACACTGATATATATACACTAATATATACACTGATATATACACACTAATATATACACACTAATATATACACACCGATATATACACACTGATATATATACACTAATATATACACACTAATATATACACACTAATATATACACACTGATATATATACACTAATATATACACTGATATATACACACTAATATATACACTGATATATACACACTGATATATATACACTGATATATACACACTAATATATACACACTGATATAAACACACTGATATATATACACTGATATATACACACTAATATATACACACTGATATATATACACTAATATATACACTGATATATACACACTAATATATACACACTAATATATACACTAATATATACACTGATATATACACACTAATATATACACACTAATATATACACTGATATATATACACTAATATATACACTGATATATAGTCACTAATATATACACACTGATATATATACACTAATATATACACTGATATATACACACTAATATATACACACTAATATATACACACCGATATATACACACTGATATATATACACTAATATATACACACTAATATATACACACTAATATATACACACTGATATATATACACTAATATATACACTGATATATACACACTAATATATACACTGATATATACACACTGATATATACACACTGATATATATACACTGATATATACACACTGATATATATACACTGATATATACACACTAATATATACACACTAATATATACACACTAATATATACACTGATATATACACACTAATATACACACTGATATATACACACTGATATATATACACTGATATATACACACTAATATATACACACTAATATATACACACTAATATATACACTGATATATACACACTAATATATACACTGATATATACACACTGATATATACACACTGATATATACACACTAATATATACACTGATATATACACACTGATATATACACACTGATATATACACACTGATATACACACTGATATATACACACTGATATATACACACTGATATATACACACTAATATATACACACTAATATATACACACTAATATATACACACTAATATATACACTGATATATATACACTAATATATACACTGATATATATACACTAATATATACACTGATATATACACACTAATATATACACTGATATATATACACTAATATATACACTGATATATACACACTAATATATACACACTGATATATATACACTAATATATACACTGATATATACACACTAATATATACACACTAATATATACACACCGATATATACACACCGATATATATACACTAATATATACACACTAATATATACACACTAATATATACACTGATATATACACTAATATATACACTGATATATACACACTGATATATACACACTGATATATACACACTGATATATATACACTGATATATACACACTAATATATACACACTAATATATACACACTAATATATACACTGATATATACACACTAATATATACACTGATATATATACACTAATATATACACTGATATATACACACTAATATATACACTGATATATATACACTAATATATACACTGATATATACACACTAATATATACACACTAATATATACACTGATATATATACACTAATATATACACTGATATATACACACTAATATATACACACTAATATATACACACTAATATATACACTGATATATACACACTGATATATACACACTGATATATACACACTAATATAAACACACTGATATATATACACTAATATATACACTGATATATACACACTAATATATACACACTAATATATATACACTAATATATACACTGATATATATACACTGATATATACACACTAATATATACACACTAATATATACACTGATATATACACACTAATATATACACACTGATATATACACACTAATATATACACACTAATATATACACACTAATATATACACACTAATATATACACACTGATATATACACACTAATATATACACACTAATATATACACACTAATATATACACACTGACATATACACACTAATATATACACACTGATATATACACACTGATATATACACACTAATATATACACACTAATATATACACACTGATATATATACACTGATATATACACACTAATATATATACACTAATATATACACACTAATATATACACACTGATATATGCACACTAATATATACACACTGATATATACACACTGATATATACACACCAGGGCTGTACTGAGGGCTTTTTTGCCATGGTATTCAAAATGTGTGTGTGTGTGTGTGTGTGTGTGTGTGTGTGTGTGTGTGTGTGTGTGTGTGTGTATGTGTGAGCAGTGAGGGGATCTGCTGGCTCTGTTCATCCCTCCAGTAAAGTTCACAGACTTAAGAATCAATAACATCATCATTCATAAAGATCTTCCTCATGTGGTGTTGTGATGATGATGATGATGATGATGCAGAGCGCTGTCTAACACGTCAGCTGGGTTGAGATCAGGTGACTGTGAAGGTCGTAATGTGATCACTCCCATCAGGATAAAGCTGATCACTCACAACTACTCTGTATTGATTAGCAGTGACTCTTCCCTCTAAGGGGACAAGTGGACCCAAACCATGCCAGCATAACAGAGCCCCCAGACCCCCTCACTGCAGGGGTCCAGCATTCAGACCTGGACCAGGTTTTTACTGTAATCTGTTGCCCGTCTGTGTGTGTGAGTGTGTGTGTGTGTGTGTGTGTGTGTGTGTGTGTATATATATGTTGGGTGGGGAGAGCAAGTCAACAGCAGGTGCCTCCTCCTCCTCCTCCTCCTCCTCCTCCTCCTCCTCCTCCTCCTCCTCCTCCTCTCTGCTCTGCTGGCTGCCTCAGTGTCAGCAGCAGCTGGATGCAGGCCAACAAAATACTGGCAGCACAAGTGACACTGAGACGTCCAGCTGAGCGGAGAAGAGGAGGAGGAGCAGGAGGAGGAGGAGGCACCTGTTGTGACTTGCTCTCCCACGCTGCCTCCATTGTCTCTCCCTCTTTCTCTCTCTCCGCTCTCCTCACCTATCGCTACTATTGGACCCCCCCACTGCAAAGCTTCGGTCCTTCGGTCTTGTACTGGTGTATTTCTCTCATCAGGTGTGTTTCACTGCATCGTGTCGTCTGGCTGTTTCAGGTGGAGCGTGGCGGTCCGGCTCGCACTCGTTTTCCAGATATTTACCGTGAGTTTGAGTCCCTGCAGGCTCAGGTGAGACAGGCCGCTCAGGATTACATCATCAGCCCGCAGGGTGGAGCCACGCCACTGGAGGTCAGAAACATCGAGGTGAGGGCTTCTACTGGGTTTTACTGAATTCCACCATGTTTCTATTGTGAGCTGCTTTACTCTGAAACCTTCTGTTGGAGTTTGTATTTAGTGGTGTAATCTGCTGTCCTGTCCTGTAACTTACTGTCCTGTAACTTACTGTCCTGTCCTGTAACTTACTGTCCTGTCCTGTAACTTACTGTCCTGCGCCGTAATTTACTGTCCTGTCCTGTAACTTACTGTCCTGCGCCGTAACTTACTGTCCTGTCCTGTAACTTACTGTCCTGTCCTGTAACTTACTGTCCTGTGCGGTACCTTACTGTCCTGTCCTGTAACTTACTGTCCTGTGCGGTACCTTACTGTCCTGTCCTGTAACTTACTGTCCTGTGCGGTAACTTACTGTCCTGCGCCGTAACTTACTGTCCTGTCCTGTAACTTACTGTCCTGTGCGGTAACTTACTGTCCTGTCCTGTAACTTACTGTCCTGTGCGGTAACTTACTGTCCTGTGCTGTAACTTACTGTCCTGTGCTGTAACTTACTGTCCTGTCCTGTAAGTTACTGTCCTGCGCCGTAACTTACTGTCCTGTCCTGTAACTTACTGTCCTGTCCTGTAACTTACTGTCCTGTGCGGTACCTTACTGTCCTGTCCTGTAACTTACTGTCCTGTGCGGTACCTTACTGTCCTGTCCTGTAACTTACTGTCCTGTGCGGTAACTTACTGTCCTGCGCCGTAACTTACTGTCCTGTCCTGTAACTTACTGTCCTGTGCGGTAACTTACTGTCCTGCGCCGTAACTTACTGTCCTGTCCTGTAACTTACTGTCCTGTCCTGTAACTTACTGTCCTGTGCGGTACCTTATTGTCCTGTCCTGTAACTTACTGTCCTGTGCGGTAACTTACTGTCCTGTGCTGTAACTTACTGTCCTGTCCTGTAAGTTACTGTCCTGCGCCGTAACTTACTGTCCTGTCCTGTAAGTTACTGTCCTGTCCTGCAATTTACTGTCCTGTCCTGTAACTTACTGTCCTGTGCTGCACTGTGTTCCAGGTTGCCAGGTCTCTGGGGATCCTGGACGAGGTGAACAGGATGAAAGTGGTTCCTGGAGTGTCTCACAGCACTAGTCTAACCAATAAGAACGTCCGATACATGGAGGTAAACCCACAGGTCGGGTCCTAGGGGCTGGATCCAGTTTGAATCCGGTTCCAGGTTGGGTAACAGATCCTGGTTTTAGAAACCTGGATGTGTTACTTGAAGTACTCGGATATAAATCAGGGCTGCGGTCGAATAGTCCTAAGTGAGTGAAATGAAAGTGGCAGCGATGATAAGAGCTGATCGAATTCTATAAATGCTAAAGAAAAAGTGTTTCAATGCTTCCTTTCTAATTTCCTTTAGCATCGATACACCTGACCATCCTTTATGAAAGGAGAGGAGATAATTCTATCCCACAATTCCTTGCAGCAGCGGTATTTAAAGCGACCAAGCGACGTACCATTCACCAACTCAAACAAAATGATATGTGCAGTAGTAGATTTTTAGGCCTAACATGTTCTTGCATACATTTAACTCTTATTTTCATACAATAGTTGGGATTCAGGAGGGCGAGCGAGAGCAATAACTCTCAATGTGACACTTTTGTTTCAGCTTTGTGGCTGGTAGCATATCTTCCTTTTTTAAACTCAATTCCAACCTTGTTTTTCACCACAAGCGCATAATCGCCATGGGGGACGGGGGGTCACGCTCCCCCCAATATATGAAACATAGAGTTTTGTCCCCCCCAGTATTTGTAAATGACACAAAATCAGATTCCCCCCAAAGCTGAAAGAAAGATAATTTGTTTCCCTCAATATTCAGTGTTAAATCAACTGCATGTGAACCATTTACAGAAAACGTGTTCATGTCCAACAGTGAACCAACAGCAGCTCGTGACCACACGTCCCGTAGATTCAGGTCTGCTCTCTATTCTTCGTACGCCACGCACAGATCTCTGATCTACTCAGGTTCACTCACGTCTACACAAGCTGTGGTGTCGATCATTCAGGGCTTCAACCCCAAAACATGCTGCTTTATTACAAACTGTTTCTCTGTATAAACGTTCACACCACGTGTAAATCTGCAATAAAACAAAGTATTATATTAGCCTACGTTATTTATCCAGCTATGTGTGTTTCATTTTATATATACCCCGTACCTGCTGGCCCCCCCAAAGCCTGACTGTACTGATACTGAAGTATCTAAGAGTTCAGAACACTGTAGTTTCACCGCGGCGGTCCTGCGTCCGCCGTCGCATCGATACGTAGCTCCGTGTGCGTGCGGTCGGTTGTCTTTGAAGTCCTTATGAATCCTCTTTCACATCGAGGTCAGGCGATAGTGGTTAGAAAAACGTGATAGGACGTAGTTTTCGACTGCAGCCCGGGACTCTGGCACCTGATCCAGCAGGTGCGCACCTGATCCAGATTCACTGTGATTCAATCAAACTCTGTTTCCCAGAATTCCAAGATGCTGCCGCCGTCCAAGAGATTCAAGATGGAGAACAGCGTCCCCGTTCAGCAGAATGGCATCGAGCTGCACCGAACAGGTACTACTGCTACACCAGTACTATGCTGTACTACACCAGCACTATGCTGTACTACACCAGTACTATGCTGTACTACACCAGCACTATGCTGTACTACACCAGTACTATGCTGTACTACACCAGTACTATGCTATACTACACCAGTACTATGCTGCACTACACCAGTACTATGCTGTACTACACCAGTACCATGCTGTACTACACCAGTACTATGCTGTACTACACCAGTACTATGCTGTACTACACCAGTACCATGCTGTACTACACCAGTACTACACCTATGTACTATGCTGTAGTACAGGTGTACTACACCAGTACCATGCTGTACTACACCAGTACTATGCTGTACTACACCAGTACTATGCTGTACTACACCAGTACTACACCTATGTACTATGCTGTAGTACAGGTGTACTACACCAGTACTATGCTGTACTACACCAGTACTATGCTGTACTACACCAGCACTATGCTGTACTACACCAGTACTATGCTGTACTACACCAGCACTATGCTGTACTACACCAGTACTATGCTGTACTACACCAGTACTATGCTATACTACACCAGTACTATGCTGCACTACACCAGTACTATGCTGTACTACACCAGTACCATGCTGTACTACACCAGTACTATGCTGTACTACACCAGTACTATGCTGTACTACACCAGTACTACACCTATGTACTATGCTGTAGTACAGGTGTACTACACCAGTACCATGCTGTACTACACCAGTACTATGCTGTACTACACTTGTACTACACCTATGTACTATGCTGTAGTACAGGTGTACTACACCAGTACCATGCTGTACTACACCAGTACTATGCTGTACTACACCAGTACTATGCTGCACTACACCAGTACTATGCTGTACTACACTTGTACTACATCTATGTACTACGCTGTGCTACAGATTGAAACTGTTGTACTTTTTTCATCTTCCCAAATTTTTTTTCACGTTGGGAGTGCAGTGACCTCCGTGCCCCCTGTGACCTCCGTGACTTCTGCGACCCCTATGACCTCCACGATTCCTGTGACCTCTGTGACCTCTGTGACCTCCATAACCCCTGTGACCTCTGTGAGCTCCACTCTGAAGTCCTGCTCGGTTTCAGTGTCTCCTCTTGTGATTCCATCTGGATCCAAACTGCTGTCCACCACCGCTGATCCTGCCCCCAGGTGAGCTGACCCCGCCCCCTGAGCTCAGTCCTTTGAATGTACAGGTGGAATCCTAGTTTTCCTTTGGTGTCTCTGACTCACCTGCAGGTATTTATGAGGTATATTTATGTCGGAGGTAGTTAATCAGTGTCACACCTGGACCAGGTGTACAAAGCTGATTGGTCCATTCAGGTTTACTGAGGTTTGGGTGTGTTTTCTGGTCCCCCAGGTCCTCTGGCCCCACATGTGCAACGACCTCCCCCCAGGCCCTGCCCCCTGCCACGCCCATGGAGGTGACCCCTGGTGAGAACCAGGGGGCGGGGCCTCTGCAAACTGACACTCAGGTGGACTCTCTGCCAGCAGGGCAGGACCAGGTCTTGAGCACCAGTGACATCGCAGCCCAGATGAAGGAGCTGGAGAAGGCTCTGGGTCCACGTCTTGAGTCCAGGTCCACCCTGACGCCTGAGTCCAGGTCCACCCTGACGCCTGAGTCCAGGTCCACTCTGACACCTGAGTCAGGCTCCCAGATTCTGGCGTCCCCTCAACACCAGTCTGAGTCCAGCACCAAAGAACTGCAGGAGGGCCAGGAGATCTACATACAAACCGAGGGTCTGACGGTCCAGCTGGCGGAGCCCGGATCAGACCGGATCGTCATTGTCAACGGGCCGGATGGGACCACCATGCACATCCAGACCCCAGAGGGGGTTCCCCTGGAAGCGGTTCAGGCCCTGCTGGGCATCGAGGCGTCAGACGGGGCCAACAAAATCCTGTCCAGAATCCAGACTGATCCGAACTGAGTTGCACCGGAACATGACCTGAACCGCATCACACCCACAGGGAGATCAGTCAGATCAACATCTGTACGTGCAAACACCTGGACTGACAAACACCTGGACTGACAAACACCTGGACCCACAGAATTCTTAACAAACAAGTCAACGAGCACCTGTCTGACTCTGTCCTGACGGGGGCGGAGTTTAAACACACCTGTCGTTCTGTCCTGACGGGGGCGGAGTTTAAACACACCGATTGGTCGGTCTATCTGGAGACTTTGTCATGTCTGGACCCTCAGAGGATGAACTTGCCTGCGGCGCCCCCCTCAGGACAAACTGGACATTGTTACTGTGGGTGTCATGAACCCAGCGGTCTGTAGGGGGCGCGCAGGTCTCCAGAGAGTCAGTTTGTTGTTTCAGGTATCCTTTCAACATCACCTGGATCTGCGACGTGTCAAACTAAACTTCCTGTTCAAAAACACACTGAAGATCTTCTAAAAGACTCCTGAACTTTTTCTTCCAACGGTTTTAGGGTTAAAACTCTGTTCAGAAACCAGAGCGAGTCGAGTTTTTGTCTCCTCATGATTTAAGTTTCTAATTTTCTTGATAAATTCTCATTTTATCATTTTATTTTGTGGTGCTCATATTTATTTTTTTAAGACTGTTACCCTGAGATCATCGTATCACACCACCATCCGGTGATCAATTAAAGTCCTGATCAACCATAAACTGCAGATGACCTGATCAATAAGTCCTGATCTCATGACAGCAGATTAAATAAATATGAGCCTCATTTGTTATCGAGATGACGAGATAATCAGTTTGTAACGAAGACGCTGAAAGTGTCCCCTCCGGGCTCCGGTGCTCGGCGGCGGCGGACAGCGTGTCAGTTCAGGTCGCTGTTTGGTTCATTCAGCTCTTACCTGTGATGATGTCATCATGATGTCATCAGAGGAACCTGATCCTTCCTGCTGGTTTTTAAGGAATCAGGAGTGTTGATTGTACATTTGTAAACTTGTTTTTTTCCAATGTTTCCACATTTGGATTCGTCGTTCATTTAAAAATAGAAACTGATTAGTCGGCTGTTCATATGTAGATAAATATGAAAAACAAAGTTTAAAAAAAGTTGCACTATTTTATTACTTTTTATAAAACTTCACAGCAAAATGTTTTCCAAACGTAAACTCAGATGTTTGTACTCGTTTGGAAAATGAATGTGAGGAAAACAGGAAAACAGTTTGGAGGAAATCGAACTTTATTGATTTGTCATGTTGATCGTTCAAGTGCTGAATGCATTAAACACATTTCATGTTCCTCCAATAAACTGATGTGACAAACTCAACACTGAGCTCCGATCAATGACTTCACAACAAAGGTTTCCAGAAGGTAAATTAATGCACACACGTACCTTCCAGTCTGCCATGAAGACATTCAGTGCGGCGAACACAAGAGTATCAATACGTATCAATACTTCTGTTGCAAGGAAACACAAACATGGTTCATTATAGTAGTAGCTGTATATGTTAGTAGTCCACTGTTGTTTCTGGTTTTACAGAATCTGCTCTAAATGACCCAAAGTGTCGATAGAGAATCCAGCTGTGACGCTGTGGTGGACGTCAGCTGATCATCACCTACTGCCTCAAGACTTGAGCCCGTTTCTGTTTCTGCACCTGTTCAATTAACATTTCAATCTGCTTCCAGTCTTTGTGCTAAGCTAGGCTAACACATCCCACATCTCTCGGTACTGGACTCAGAGACGACCCCGGCGCTGATCACATGACTCTAGAGGATGACATCAGAGCGGGCGGTGTCCAGTCTCCAGCAGCAGAGCCTCCAGCGTCATTCTGGTCTGGGGGGGGATGAAGGGCTGGTGCAGCCAGCAGGACAGGTAGACCATGCAGAGGTCAGAGGTCACAGTGTGGGCGAGTTCCTGCAGGATGGTCTGCTTCAGCTGCAGCTCCTGACGGAAGGCGTCCAACAAGACGCGAGACGAGTCCTCTGAAACATGAAGACAAACATCAGACGAGTCCTCTGAAACATGAAGACAAACATCAGACGAGTCCTCTGAAACATGAAGATGCCGCTCCGGAGGTCGACTCACCGAACTGTTTGGTGGTCCAGCTGTGAAATAGAGGAACCTTCCTGCCTTCAGGTCCAAACTGAAACTCCTCCAGATCCAGAACTCCTCGCTGTGATGCCATCAGACGCTCCATCTTCATCACCACGATGACCTGAGACGATGACCAGTTTTTAGTTCCACACCGCATACTCTTTATAGTATCCTGTATTTACTGCTGTATATTAACAGGACATGACCCGTCCTCCAATATTAAAGTGGAGAAAGACAACTCCTACACTCATGGATACTTTACTGGGAAAAATACAATAGTGAACATCTGTATAAATATTGTGAATATCCATAATTATAATTCCTTCTACCTCCCACAGAGAGATGCAGTAAATTATGTTGTTCAGTCTGATGTGTTCATGTTAATCCATGTATATATGTGTGTACATGTGGAGCTCCAGAGGCAGCGCTGCTGTTCTGTAAAAACATGAAGCTTCACTTTACATTCAGACAAACTAATGTTGCAGCTGCAGTTGCACAATTTCATCTGAGACCAACATTTATCTTCCAAAAGGAATTATATCATATATCAAAATGCTGCGGAGACGTTGGAGGTGAATCAGCTGCAGATCAGTTCATGGATCATCTCCTCCCGGGACGACCACATGTTGAGCTGCCGATCATCTCAGGAGTCGGGCTGCTAGCGGCTGAGATGAGCGGCTGCTCTCACCTGGCCAGCGGCTCCCAAACATCCCAGCAGGTTTACAGACTGGAGTTACTGAGATAAACTGACCACATTGTAGGATAAAGTCCCTGCATGTTTCAAAGAAGACAGCACAAACCTCAAACAACAGACCAGCTCTTTCTTCAACCCCCCAGGAACGCTGGCCAATAAAGTGAGAGCCAGAACCAGACCATCTAAACAACCTCCTGCAAACAGAAAGGATCAGATAAGGAACCCTCATCTCCTGCAGGGTCACCAAACCAGACCACTGACCCAAACCACCTTTAATCCTTCAAGCTACAAGAGCAGCAAGACGGGAAGACCAACTCACATCCCAGTACGAACTGATAAAACCATTTGGATAAACGACCCCACCACTGGTCATCATAACTCACCTCTAATTCATAATTCCCCCTAAACTCATAAAAATATTTGAGTGCAAACATTCCTACAACATGTTGGGAATCTAAATGTTACTTTGTCACCTGAAAACATATTAAAACTTAATTAAGTGACATATTAACAGAAAACATTACAATAGTCTGGCTCAAAACCTCCAGCATAATGCCATCGCCATCAGATATCTTTGTTGGACCGCGAGGCATGCTGGGTAATGTAGGCCCAGCAGGGGCCCTCCTCTCTACACAAAGACACTGACAGAAAGTTAAAACTGGAAACCAGTGACACTGAAAAAACCAGTCACTGTCAAAAAAACACAGACATGAAGAAAAAATCTGAACATTGACAATGAAAAACATCATAATGCAAAACTATCAATAAATGAGATAATGTTTAATGCCTGTGTTTTAAGGTTAGGAGCCAATATAACGTTTTCTCCTGCAGGTGTTTCTGTGCCAAAGTTTCTTTCTTCACTTCAGGTTTTGTTTTCAACGCCAAAATGTAACTGTCACTATTCTGGCCCCATAGAAATGAAGCTTTAGATATCTTGAAATAAAACATCTACTAGTAAGAATGTTACTGCGTATATCTCTAATTGCCATTATGGATACCTAAAATGTAATTACAGATAGGAGTGTGGTTCGATTAAATGTTAAACGGCTTTCCATCAGTGCTGTCTTCTTCCTCTTTTGGTTGCACAGCGGTTGATGCACTTCGATTGTAAATCGAGCCTTCATGCTCCTCCTCTAACCCTAACCCTAACCCGGAGACAGTATGTCATTGAGAAAACGAGGCTTATAGGGAACCAATCTAAACACAGATGGTGTCATTATTCTATAGCCATTACACTGTGCAATCAACATTTACTTCATAATGATAAGTTAAAGCAAAAAAGTAATCTTTTTCCACCTTAAACATCTCTCTGTCTTTATATGAACTGATCTATTAAGCTGATGATTTTAGACCAAAGAGGTTAACACTGTACAGAGGTCTGAAGGTGGAAAAATACAATATTAATGTGTAAATCAGAGTGAAGGGATAATAAACAGGAACAATATTTGGAGAACTTAGTAAAGTTGCATAAGTCACTAAAAGATAACGTATGTTTGTGTTTTGTTGGTGAATGTGATGTCTTTCTGTATCTGACACAAAGCAAAATGAAGCGCCACCATTTTGTTGAAGACATCCTGCAGTTTGCAGCATTCGTCCTGCAGCTCTGCAGCTCCACCTGCTGGCTGTGATGGAGCTGATGGAGGCGAAAGAGGTTCATCCACCTGCTGCTGCTGTTCGCTCTGAGAACTGAAGGAGAGGAAAACCAGTGTTTACCGCTAAAATGCTACACTAGCAGCTCTGTGAGGCTTTGAGCTGAATGCTAACACCAGCATGCTAACAAGCTCACCATGATAACGTTAGCAGGTACAATGTTCACCATGTTGTGTGATTTTAATGTCACAGATTTTCTCCATTAATATGTTGTTTGTGTTTAATTACCTGTGAAAATAGACGAATGTAGAATAAACTAAAGTGAATCCTGACCTGCTCAGCCGCAGGTTGACGATGTTTCCTGCGATGGTGAAGCCTTCGTCACTGAGTTTCTCCCAGCGCAGCAGCAGGTTGTGCCAGTCAGCGGCATTGTCTTTGATCTTTCGTGCACTTCCTGTGACAGCTGAGCACTTCCTGTTTGATGAGGTCACTGTGATGTCACCTGACGGGCCTGGGTGTAGACACAGTCAGAGTTTACCTGCAGAGTCACAAAGCTTTCAAACAGGAGACATGATGCACTTTTAAATCCTCCTCTAACCCAATCAGAGGGCCACTTCAGCAGGAGACAACGACGGCATCAGTTTATTGATCTGCTGTAGCGACTCTGTTAAAATCAGCGCTGGAAAGTAACTAAGTACATTTATTCAAGTACTGTACTTCAGTACAGTTTAGAGGTACTTGTACTTTACTTGAGTATTTCCATGTGATGCTACTTTCTACATTTCAGAGGGAAATATTGTACTTTCTACTCCACTACATTTATTTGACAGCTTTAGTTACTTTTCAGATGCAGATTTGACACAATGGATAATATAACAAGCTTTTAAAATACAACACATTGTTAAAGATGAAACCAGTGAGTCTTTAGGGTAAAGTCCCTGCATGTTTTGAAGGCAGACATCACAAACCTCAAGCAACAACCAGCTCTTTCAACAACCCCCCAGAAATGCTGGCCAATAATATATAAGTGAAACTTCTCACTGATCATCTAAACAACCTCCTGCAAACAGAAAGGATCAGATAAGGAACCCTCATCTCCTGCAGGGTCACCAAACCAGACCACTGACCCAAATCACCTTTGATCCTTCAAGCTACAAGAGCAGCAAGATGGGAAGACCAACTCACACCCCAGTATGAAATGATAAAACCATTTGGATAAACGACCCCACCACTGGTTATCATAACTCACCTCTAAGAGCCAATCACACACTGACACGAGCTGCCACCAACTTTAATCCCACTGTGAATAACCAACACAAGAACTGATCACCGGATAAACCAGCATAAGTCACAAGACATGATGCACAATATGCCATTGCTGCAGTGACATATAGACACTCAGAGACATGGACCCCTGCCGTTCACTGCCAGATCAAGGAGAACAGAGGACTGTAAAACTCATGGAAGTACAAATGTAGTTTTAGATTTTGTCTAAGGACAACTAATATTGTATGTTAGTATGTGTGTGTGTGTGTGTATCACAATGTGTTATATACTTTATTTAGACTCTTATTTCACTGCCTTTAAAGCAAAGAAAAGTACCACAAAGATAATTCCATCATCCTTGATAACACTAACATCATGTTCATACCGTTCTGCCTGTTTCACTCTCAGAACATCGAATCTACTATCGAGAATGCAAAATTAGGAATCATCAAATTGTTAAATTGTAAATACTTTGATTAATGGAGTAACCGTATTCAGGAACTGAACCCGCCTGTCTGTGGACAGGAGGCGACTGACTTTGCTCCCCCAGAACTCTGAGACCCCTGGGATTGGCCAGGTTGCATCTTCTGGGCGGACAGACTGAAACTGTAAAAAAATGTCTTATCTGAGACTCCACACTGGTTTTTGGCTGCTGTTTTTTGATGGTTGCTGGCTGGTTTTCCAGGCTGGCTGCTGGTTTCTACTTGCTTTTATCTTTGTCTTCTTGGTTTCTGCCATGCTGGTGGAAAGTTTGCATTTTGCTATTTTGAAGATGTGACTCAGAGCAACAGGAGGTGAAACCTCAAGAATCTGGAGTCATGAGTTGAGGATCAAGCCTAGGGGGGCATGAGAGCATAAACCAGGAGCTCTCTCCCAATGGGAACTTTACAAGTCCGGACCGGCCGACTCACTCATCATTACAAGATCCAGACTCCAGCTCCTCACCCCAGCACATCAGACTCCATTCTCCACAAGAAGCCGCCCCAGAGAGCAAACAAGTATTCATACAAAACCTTCATCAACGTGCTTAAACCCTGGTGCAACATGATTTGTAATTTCAGTTGGTGATTCAGAACTAAGCTGTTGTACCGTTGATTTGACTCGCTGCTTCTCAGGTAACAGTCATCTCATCTGTTTATCAGGTCTCTCATACCAACTACACAATAGATAACTCTGCATCATGCATTACAATCATTCACCAGCCACAGCTTTGTGCACCAGTTTCCCTTTTCCTCTTGTCTCGTTTAAAACGTTGTAGTGTTTAGTACTTGTAGTATTAGTAATAAATGTGTATGTATATAAAGTGAACTTGTTTGTGTTTTCTTCTGCTTGAATCTCATTCACTTAACCTTGAAAGACTTTATACCCTTGCAAAATCATAATTAAGATTAATAACAATCATAATTTCGATTGACCTCTCTTGCGTGTCCAACAAGGACTATTTCCTTATTATTATACCTTCTCTAATATGAGTTATGACACTGGATGAATAATTTCATGTTGGAGTTGTGCAATAATAATAATTCATAAATCCCCCATAAAATCATAAATCTATTTGGGTGCATTTGAGTGCATGGTTGTGGTAAAGATGAAACAAACAAAACAAAACAAAACAAAACACCAGCACTCACTGATCCATCTTCTTATGTTTTTTTATTGTGGACAGAAACGGACGTGTTTCATCAGCGTACACTGATGTTTTCACAATAGCTGTCTGTGCGTCTTCATTGGAGTCGACTACTGACTGTCAGCCGTTAGTTCACCATCATCACCACACAACGCAGAGACCGCAGGCTGTCACCAGTTAGTTCACCATCATCACCACACAACACAGAGACCGCAGGCTGTCACCAGTTAGTTCACCATCATCACCACACAACGCAGAGACCGCAGGCTGTCACCAGTTAGTTCACCATCATCACCGCACAACGCAGAGACTACTGACTGTCAGCCGTTAGTTCACCATCATCACCGCACAACGCAGAGACTGCAGGCCATCACCATTATCAGCTATATTAAAGACACTTAACGAGGGCGTGTAAACTGTGATTATTGTAAAACTGTGTTTATGTTGTCAGAGAAGATCCTTGTTACACTCACACACTGATGCTTCACTATTAATAATCTAATGATGTCATATATAATAATATATCAGTCAGAGGGACCAAACCACTACTTTTACTGCAATACTTTAACTACATCAAGCTCATAATACTTATGTACTTTTACTGCAATACTTTAACTACATCAAGCTCATAATACTTATGTACTTTTACTGCAATACTTTAACTACATCAAGCTCATAGTACTTATGTACTTTTACTGCAATACTTTAACTACATCAAGCTCATAATACTTATGTACTTTTACTGCAATACTTTAACTACATCAAGCTCATAATACTTATGTACTTTTACTGCAATACTTTAACTACATCAAGCTCATAATACTTATGTACTTTTACTGCAATACTTTAACTACATCAAGCTCATAATACTTATGTACTTTTACTGCAATACTTTAACTACATCAAGCTCATAATACTTATTATTATTATTATTATATATGTACTTTTACTTGTGATGGAGTATTTCTGGTACTTTTACTGCAGTAAATTATCTGAGTACTTCATCACACTAATAAAAGCTCTGTTGGAATAATAATCAATAATTAAATATGGATGTAAATTCTGTAAATATGAACGTAGAGTCAAACTGTCAGTTTATTGATTAACTGAATAAAAACCAGCACGTGAGTCCGAACGTTTGGACACAAACCAGAAGAATCCAATCAGCTGTCGGATCGATACATCAGGTGATTGAAGGTTGTTTTTTTTTTTAACGCGCCGAGTCTCGTGCAGTTTTTATTCTCACATTGATAAAACTATCGATCCGCTGATTCAACAGACTGAGCTGTGGATCAATACTCCATCATCTGATCAGTCTGCAGACATTTACTCACCTTCCATCTGGTAAATAAATCCTCCGGACTCACGCTGCCGAGCACCCGCCACTTCCGGGTTTCTTCTTCTTCTGTTGAGCAGCAGCGTGCCAGCGCCGCCTGCTGATCGATCAGGTCACCTTCACTCTGTGACGTCACAATGTAACTAATACTAATAGTCACTGATGTGGCTACAACTGCTACTTTATACTTATACAAGAAATATTTAGATTCACTAAAAGTGTGAATGCAAAACAGTCTGTATAAGACTAGAATAATAATAATAATAATAATCAATCAATCAATCAATCAATTTTTATTTATATTGCGCCACATCACAACAGAAGTCATCTCAGGACACTTTTCACATCGAGCAGGTCAAGACAGAACTCTTTAATTTACAGAGACCCAACAATTCCCCCATGAGCAGCAGCAGGAAAAACTCCCCTTTAACGGGTAGAAACCTCAAGCAGAACCCGGCTCTTGGTGGGCGCCATCTGCTTTGACCAGTTGGGTTGAGAGAGAGAAAGAGAGAGGGAAAGGGTGGGGGGTGGGGGCAATAGAGCAACAATCACAACAACAACAAGCATAAGCATCAACAGACAGGGAAGGACGCCATCAGGACTGTGAAGGACCGCGACGGCTCGGCCCAGAACCCAGAGGGTTCCTGCAAGATGAGAAAGCACAAAAACTCTGTGGAAGAAGCAAAGTTAGTGACATGCATTGATGTTACATGAATGCATAATAATAATAATAATAATAATAATAATAATTAGTTTTCAGTAAAAATAAAGAAGTTTATCCAGTTATATATATATATATATATATATATATATATATATATATATATTTACTGTGAGAAAAGGTGAAAGATGCTGAGGCAGTAATTTCTAAGATAAGTCACACTTGTATTATCACCTATGAACTCAGAAATAATGACCAGATGGTTGAATTTCACTAAAAATGAGGCGTAGACTTGAAACTAAGCTGCACAATAGGAGGAGTTATGAAAAGTATAAAATATGAGGTTTTATGATTTTGCATCAGGTTTTTCTTTGTCCCGGGACAAAAGGCCGACTCGGTCTGTTCTGCATCTCTTTATGCACAGTAAACCTCTTCACACTGGACTCTACCAGCTGTATTTCTTTGAGTTTTGGGTTTAATACTAAGTTGTTGGCGACCCGTTTGAACACTTTTACTAAGGTGACATGTTGATCTCATACTGCTAACAGAGTATTTGTTTTATCAGCCCTGTTAATTGTCTGACAAGCAAAGATAATTTATTAAACTGTCATTATATAATTTACTGACAGTGACGTCAGCACAGTGACCAGATCTTATTTGGTGAAGAGGTCTCACTCTGTCTGCTGTTGGAGAGCAGAAACAGGTGAGAGTGAGACGTCGCGCTGATGATAAACTTTCTCTGCAGGACTAAAATACGTCAGAGTCTGTGACGTCATCAGCACATTCAGGATCCTTCGACTCGTTTTGTGAACTCGTTTTTATTTAGTATTTACTTTTAGTGTCTGTTTCACCTTCTGAGCTCAGAGTGAGACCTCTTCCTGCTCAGTCTCATCCTCTGCTCCGTCTCAGCTCAGTGACGCAGGAGGAAGCAGCAGCAGAAGAAGAAGAAGAAGAAGAGCGACGGAGGTCCGCTGCTCGACAGCAGTAATAATTAATAATTTATAGGATCAGCTGTTCTGTGTGGTCATGACGCTGTCGGCACTGCAGCTTCCTGCCGAGCTGTGGCTGCAGGTGTTCAGCTTCCTGTCCTGGAGAGACAAACTGAGTGTTCGCTGCACCTGTTCACACTTCAAACACCTGTTGGATAAGTCCCGCCCCCTGTGGCGAGGCTTCAGCATCGTGTTGCGACACTTCTCCCGCTACAACCAACCCTTCTGGCGCAGCCTGGCTCAGAGGAACGTGGGCAGTGTAGCAGTGCGTTCAGGTAAGAGGAAACACCTGAAGCACCTTTCCACATGGCTTCCCGCCCTCGGCGCACTGCGATTGGATGACTGGAGAGACGGAGGCGTGGACGAACTGAAACTGTTCCACCAACTGCAACACCTGTCCATCACGTCCTGCTACACACCTCTGAAGAGCCTGGACTTCCTGCTTCCTCTGAGTCATCAGCTGACACAGCTCAGTATCTGTAACGTGCAGCTCACCTGTCCCGCCTCTCACCTGGTGGCCACCATCAGTCAGCTGACTCGTCTCACCTCGCTGCTGCTGCACCACGACGGCAGTCTGAGTGTCCCGACACTCAGCGGTGTCCTGACGCACCTGACGGAGCTCAAACGCCTGTCCTGGACCATGATCACCTACAGGACGCTGTCTCATGACTTCTTCAGCCCCGCCCACCTGACAGGTAAACACACCTGAGACACAAACCACACGTGTCCTCAGGTTACCTGCCGTCACTCATATAAATAAACGGTGTGTTTTTCTTGCCTCAGGCGACGGCGGTCTGCAGCTGTCTGACCTGCAGTTGTTGAACTACGACGCCATGGTGACGCAGGAAGTTCTGCAGCCTTTGTCCCGCCTCCGCAGCCTGTCAGTCTTCCACCTGTACTCTGTCCCCGGACCCACCTGTCACCTGCAAACATGGCTGACAATGCTGCCGCATCTGCGCAGCCTCAATGTGCACGGTGACTCTACTGAACTCTACTAACCTGAAGTCTACTGTGACTGATTCTCTACATGCTGACGTGCAATGATGTCATGATGACCTCACTCTGTCTGTCCAATAGGAGGCCACCCTCTGGCAGCGTACGTCGACTTCCTGCCGTCTTCACTGGTCAGCCTGACGCTGTGTGTCGACATGCAGCCTGAAGACCTGCAGGTGGTTTCGGCGAGAGCTCCTCACATGGAGCATCTGCACTTGGAGCCCTGGAGCTCCTCCTCCAGCCTGGTCAGGCTCCTCCCACAGCTGTTCCCTCACCTGAGGACGCTCCGGATCAGGTGATGACCTTTGATCTGTGACAGTTACTTTTGTTTTGCTGTGACTCTGCTGAAATGTGTGGCAGGTTGCCATGGAGACCAGAAATGTTAAAACCGGTGACCCGCTGTACTGACTTCAGTGTCGTTTCAGACATAATCACGTGTCGGACGAGGACTTCCTGCAGCTGCAGCAGCTGCAGCGCCTGGACACGCTGGAGGTTCTGGACTCGTACTACAGACCCGACCCGAGCGACCCGAGCTGGGTCGTCTACGAGCCGAGTCCTCGTCTGTTGCGGCTGACCTCTGACCTACACAGGCTGACCGATCACAGAGTCCGAGTCCTGACTAGCTCACACAGAGACCTGCTCACGTGTCACTGTGTCTGACCAATCACACCTGCCGTGACATCACAGTGACATCACAGAGGGGGTAGGGCGAGACCGCAGAACATCCAAACACGCCAAAAGTCCTTCACATGTTTTTGAAATTTATTAAATATTAAATTATTTTAGTAAAATGTGCCTTTTCTGAAAGCTGCTGCAGCATGGTGGGGGATTACATCATGACATGACATCACAGTGACATCACAGTCGTATAAACTGTGATGTCACTGTGATGTCACTGTGATGTCACCACTTTGTTTTGGGGATTTTTGCTTATTGTGTAAACGTTACTGAAACAATCATTAGTTTTATATCAACTACAAAATCAATTCTGATCTTTTCCAGAAGAGATTTTTTTTAAATAATTAAAACAAAACAAAAAAAACAATTTTTTAGGGTTTTTTTCTGTTTTTGTGATAAACTACACTTCGTTATACAAACGTGTTGTAAAATGATGATAAATGAATCTTGAGTCTAATGAAAGGAACCAATAAGCATTATCGATAAAGAACTGGTGACTGTGGGAGGATGATTGATCAGCCTGAATCACTAAAGTCTTTTATTATTTTTATGGATCACTGAGGAGCTTCACTGCATCGGCTTCCTGTAAAATCTAGAATAGAATTTAAAATCCTTCTCCTAACTTACAAAGACCTTAATGGTCAGACACCATCATATCTTGAAGAGCTCATAATACCGTATTATCCCACTAGAACACTGTGCTCCCAGTATGCAGCTTACTGGTGGTCCCTACAGTGTTTAAAAGTAGAATGGGAGGCAGAGCCTTCAGCTATCAGGCTCCTCTTCTATGGAACCATCTTCCAGATTGGGTCCGGGGTGCAGACACCCTCTCTATGTTTAAGAGTAGGCTTCAAACTTTCCTTTTTGATAAAGCTTATAGTTAGGGCCGACCAGGCTCGCCTTGGATCAGCCCTTAGTTATGCTGCTATAGGCCTAGACTGCTGGGGGACTTCCCATGATGCACTGAGCTCCTCTCTCCTCCTCCTCCTCTCCATCTGTATGCATTCATGTAACATCAATGCACGTCACTAACTTTGCTTCTCAGGGTCATGGACCCCCTAGTTATGGACGGTGGGCTTCCATGGACCCCTGTAGTCCTGCTTGACACCCACAACTATTATTATTATTATTAGTCATATTTCTATCATTCTGCTTCTCTGTGTCTCCTTCTTTCTCTCTCAACCCAACCGGTCGAGGCAGACGGCGCCACCTAGAGTCGGGTTCTGCTGGAGGTTTCTTCCCGTTAAAGGAGAGTTCTTCTTCTTCCTGCTGATGGAGGAATGTTGGGTCTCTGTAGATTAAAGAGTTCAGTCTAGATGCTCTGTGTGAGAAGTGTCCTGTTGTGATTTGGTGCTTTATAAATAAAACTGAGTTTATTACAAGTGCAGCTATCTGGACCTCCAGAGTGAAAGCTGCTGTAAATCATCACAGGAATGTTTTTAGCTAAATTCAGTCGGAGCAGCAGATAAGTGGAACTCATTTCCTCCCGTATGAGAGGAAGCACAAACTTCAGTATCTTTAAAACAAACCAGTGACGTGATCACAGATGTTTGAATGGAACCAACTGTCAACATGGAGAGTATGATATTATATTTTGTATGTTGTATTATTACTATTGTATTGTGTTTTTATATCTTCCTGCTCAGAGACTGCAGATGTTAATTAGCTGTGTAACTGTTGCCTCTGTTAAACCAATGAGGTCGATTAAAGCACAAACATTTAAATAAACACTAAACTGACTCAACACACAAAATACATAAAAGTCTTTTATTTTGAATTATTTACAGCTGGACCCCCCCTCCCCTCCCCCCCCCTCCACACAAAATAAGGTTTATATAAAAAACAAAACGTCCTTTCTGCGTTTCTGCAGTCCGTTAAACTCCCAGAATACTTTGCGTCTGGGCCATTCACACAGGTGTGATAGTGGGCGGAGTTTCCTGTTCACCTGTTGATCCGCCGTCACTCTGACGTTTCCTCTTCTTTCTGTTTCTTCTTCTTTTTCTTCTTTTTGGCACTTTCAGCTGAAACCTGCATGATTGAAGACAGACGTCAGATTCAGCTGGAAACATTTGATGAAGTTTCAGTCTAAACTGAAAACAGACGACAGGTCACATGACCATTTCCCTCAATGTGAGTTTATCATGTGACCTTCAGGCGCAGCCTCACTGACACCGTTGTCGTCAGATGAAAACCTCCTCCGTCCTGCTCGTGACCTCAGCGCGTCGTGTTTAAAGACGTCACAGTAAAATGCATCTGGAGGAGCTTTAAGACGCATCCTGACGACGCACAGCTGGAATATACGAACATCTGTAGCGCTTCACACAATAATATATATAATGTATGACATCCGTACGTCGTCACGCCGTGTTGTAATTTGAATTAATAGTAAATAAGTTGTCATGAACATAAACGCAGCAGCATGACGACGACTCCGCTCGCGTCTCAGGTGGGAGGAGCTAAGACACGAGGAGGCGAGGATGTACAAACAGAAATAAGAAGTTCGTCTTCACACCAGACTGACCTCTGTCTCAGGCTCCGCCCCTGCGTCAGCAGGCTCCGCCTCCTCCAGTTTTGCCCTCTTCTCTTTTTTCTTCTTCTTCTTCTCTTTCTTTATGTCGTCTGCAGACGGCGTCGTCGTCGTCGCAGGTTCAGCGTCACTGTCTGTCGCCTCTCTCTTCCTCTGCACAACAGGAGGTCAAAGGTCAGATGACATCAGCTAAGTCAGCTCTGATTGGACAACAGGTGACGACATCTTGAAGTTAATGTGACAAAATCATCTAAACTGAGTAAATTAAAGTGAAACAAACGTTAAAACTAAACAGTGATTAAAATGTTTGATCAGGTGATTTTTTACCTTTAATGAAGTGTCACATGACTCCTCCGGCACCTTGGAGACACTGTCAATCAAAAAATAATAAGTTAAGGATCAAACTCAACGCCTTCATGAACGACACTAACAGCTGACGTCTGTTCTCAGGTGAGCTGCAGCTCAGCAAACAGCAGAGTGAAGAAGCTCAGACCTGAAAGTTCCTGTAGCAGACTGACTCCCTCAGAGAGCACGCCAGCTCAGCGAGGGATAACTGTCTGCGTCACACTAACTGACCCCGCCCCCTCAGATGACCTCTACCTGTAGTCCACGTACTGGTTCTTCCAGTCCGCCGGCGTGCTGCCGTTTGGTTTGCCGTGTTTGTCGAGGAGTCCTTTCTGAATCATCATCTTCTTCTGACTCGCCTGACGGAACAAATCAAACATTTATCGACTTTTATTGATTCAAACTGAATATCAGCTGATCAATAACTTCAATAGTACCTTTGGTCCCAAACCCCACTTCCGAGGATACGTGTCTCGCTCCATGATCACCCTCTTGATCTTAGCGACGACGCCGTGATCACACGTGGAGATCACCGCCGTGGTCATCAGAGCGACGGCTGCACGAGAAAAAAAACACTTTTTAGCTTTTTAGTGTCAGACGGAAATAAAAGTGGAAACGTTGAGAGAAGCCATCAGACAAGGGTGATAGATAGCAGGTCATCACAGCCCGAGAGCTACTGCAGCTACTCTCATCATCATGTGGCTTCACCTGTGCACAAGCACCTGAACACACCGCCCCCCCCCTCACCTGTACAGATGGCCTCGCCCTTGGTCGTTATGACGACGATGTCTTGGTTGATCTCGATGCCGTCTTCGTACCTGAGGACACCCGGCAGCATGATCTTTGCTCCGTAACAGATGGCGTTCACCTGGAGACACGGACATCGCTCAGGTGAGTTTCAGGTGTAACGTGTGACAGCAGGTGAGTTTCAGGTGTAACGTGTGTGTGTGTGACTCACAGCGCTGTCCTTCATCACCAGCCGTTTGTGAGACACCAGCAGCTTCTCCAGAGGGAAGATGACTCTCCGCAGGTACGACTCGTCTTTGTTGTGGTCGAACTGCCACTGAGCGTCGAGGACGTCGTGCATCGTCACCATGTTGTCCTGGAAACACCGTAAACACAGTCAGACCGCGGCGTTAAAAAGAAAACGCTTCACATGTGAGAGCAGATATTTCAGCCGCTCTGATTCCAGAACATGAACTACAACTCCCAGGATGCATTTCAGCATCAAACATCCAGAGTGTCATGTTCTGCTAAATGAAGCTGAAGATGTGAACATAACGCATGTGAACATAACGCAGCTCGATATCATCTCAAATGTTTCTCTCCTGGTTGAGTCGACACACTGAAACTTTTATTATTATTATTCTAAAAACGTTTCGTGCTGAAACATCATCGATGACGAAGATGATCCAGACGTTTCTAATCATTAGCAACCGATTCTGTTCTGCCTGTAATGTGTTTATTTATCAAGATGAATCATCTGGATCAGCTTCATGTCTTATAAAAGCATCAATATGGACTCAAACTCTGCTTCTACAGACTTGCTTTTATGTCCTTCGATCATCGTTTTAATCTTTTTATAATCTTCTAAATGTCAGACTTGTTGCTTTCTGTTTGCTGCCTTTGTTTTATCTGTCAAAGCACTTTGTAAAAGGTGCCAATTAAATAATTATATTATTAAAATGTGTGAAGCACTGTTAGAATCATCTGATGCACTGATGATGCTTCACAAGGATCGGTCCTTGAGCCGTTACTATTATTAATCTATTAATGATTCATGTAATAACTTTTTATTCACAAAGACTCTGATGAAACAGAAAAGTATTAAATCAAGAACACGTTAAGATTAATGTTTAAATTATCGCAATATTAAGAAAACATGTTCTTCTGTTTTCAGCCCGTCTTTCAATATCAGAATCAATAGTATTGATGAAGTGCAGGTTTAGTTCTGTGGTGACGTCAGTCTGGTGAACGTCAGTCTGGTGAACGTCAGTCTGGTGAACGTCAGTCTGGTGAACGTCAGTCTGGTGAACGTCAGTCTGGTGAACGTCAGTCTGGTGAACGTCAGTCTGGTGATGTGAGCAGCGGTGAGACTCAGTTTGCACTGGAACGTCTCTGCTGCTGGTTTCTGTTGCAGAGTTTCATTAGCAGACCTGCACCGAGCAGCAGGACTGAACTCAACACTCTGGCTGTGACCTCTGACCTCTCCACCTGTGACCTCTGACCTCTCCACCTGTGACCTCACGGCCGCTCACCTTCTCTCCCAAGACTCCGGAGCGGACTCTCCTCAGCTCCTGCATCTGACCTCCGACCCCCAGCAGCAGACCCAGGTGGACGCACAGAGTCCGGATGTACGTTCCCGCCTCACAGCTCACCCAGAAGATACCTGCGACATAGAAAGGAGCGCTGTGACATCACACTGACATCACACTGACATCACCGCCACGTGTTGGTTCAAATCAAACTTCCTCAGTCAGCTGCAGTTTAAACCTGATTAATCATTGATTAATCCCAAAGCTGATCAACAGATTCATTAATTCAGAGGTTTGATGTTTGAATCATAAAACATAAACTGGTTTTTACTTTAATAATTTAGTGTTTACAGAGACGTGAAAACAAGCGATTATTAAACGCAGTAACAACATGTGAAGAATAAATTATTAACTATTAAACTATTCTAAGAAACGATGTTTAACATGTAAAACAGGAAACAGCAGAATCACTAACTGACTTCCTGTTAGTGCGACGCGTTCAGGTAACCGGCGTAGCGACGCTCACAGGCGTCATGTGACGCTTACTGGATGTTGAGCTGTTTCGCCACAGTATTTCTGAACTGCTGACACGTATTGATTATTGATCGACAGGTGATCTTACCCAGCCTCCTCTCGGGGTCGTATTCAATGAGTTTGCTCTCGTAGATCGTTCGAACTCTCAGCTGACGTTTCACGGCGGCGATCAGCGGCGGTCGCTGGAACAGAGCGCCGGTCAGCGTCTCCAACGCCTGCAGATAGAAACAGGGAGGGTCACATGACTGACAGAAACACAGCTGACCAATCAGAGAAAGTGCAGCTGCTGAACGATGACGGGATGCGTCTGTGATGAAGAGCGTTTCTGCACAAAGACAAGTTTAAATGATTAAACCGGGGCTCTAGGACCCTGAGGAACACCATCCATAATCAGACTAACTTCCCTCCTTCAGCTCGTATCAACAATCAATCAAGTGATCAACTCAGGTCAGTATTTTCTGATCAATATGAAGTATTGATCGATCAGCCGGGCGACTTACCCTGGCCAGCGTGTGCTCGCTGTCTATCGCATTGTGCAGCCGAACGATTCCCACATACTCTTTACCTGCAACACACAGCAGAGAGCAGGGAGGGGCTGCTGGGTTTTACTGTGCTTACACACCCGTCAGCCGGGTGGAGACATTACACTTCAATCTATCAGACAGGAAGTGAACCGTGCGTACCGGCACTCTGCTGGGACTTGACCAATCGCGTGGCTCGGTCCACGCAGACGATCAGGCAGCCGGTGACCTTCGGGTCGAGCGTCCCACTGTGACCCGTTTTCTCCACGCGCAGGATCCTCCGGATCCACGCCACCACCTCGTGAGACGAAGGGTTGGCTGGTTTGTCCAGATTGATGAAACCCGACCTGCACATGGAAGAGGAAACGTCAGCATGTTTTCTGGGGGGGGGGGGGTGGTGGTGGTGGTGGTGGGGGGGGGGGGGATGTTAGAGTAACGTTGTGTGAATGTTACCTGACGTAATCCTGGATGTTTCTCTTCAGAGGGTTGCTGCCGTTGGGCAGCGGCGTGTAGTGAGCCGTCCGGATGTTCAGTTTGTCAAAATTCTGCAGGAAACAAAACATTCAGATTTCTTCTTCAGTGGTTTCAAGTGACTTTAACAGGAAGTTGTTGTAATGTGACAAACATCAGCGTGTGATCAGAACAGGAAGTCGTCTCGGCGGCGGTCGAGTCGAGTCCTTCTCTCCGTGCGGTTCGGGTCGTCGCCCGGCAGAACGCCAGGACGCCGCCATCACCGCAGCGGAGAAGCCCCGCCCCCAGAACGGGAGCAGAGGCGCAGACTTTGACATGACGCCGCTGCTCAGCGAATGGATAAACTGATTCATCACTTCACACACAAACACAAACGTAAAAGTGTTCACAGGTTTGTCACCAGACTGACCAGGTGAACCCGGTGAACCAGGTGAACCAGGTGAACTCACCTTCAACAACAGCGGCCACTGAGACGTGTCCAGAGCGGCCACCTTGGACTCTGGTTGGATGAAGAATTCTCCGCTCTGCTGAATCTCCTGTTAACAAACAAACTGTTGACGCTGATTCACAAGAAACAAACTGAACCTAAAACTCCTGAACGTCACACTCACCCCGACTTCTTCTTCACTGACTTTCTTCATCTTCTTCTTCTTCACTGACGCTGCTGCAACATGGAAAGATTCTTTAATCAGCAGAAAGCAGCGTGCAGAGTATAAACCAGTATAAACCAGTTAAACTGTAACCATAAAGTGTGGTGAACGATGTAACGATTCCTGTCAGCGAACCCTAACCCATCTGTTCACTTTAAAATCTGTTTTACTTCCAACAAGCTTCAGATAAAAACAGAAATAATTCAACAGAAACATAAACTTTAAATACTTTATTTCAGTTTCAGGTGATCAGTGAGGTTTTCAGAAGCAGCCCACGTGGCCTCTCCCACAACACGTGGACGTTAGCATCATGAGGCTAACGCAGAGCTAACAGGCCGTCTGAACTGATACATTCTAATCAAACAGCTTATCTGCTGAGATCGATACAGCAAACCGATCGGATTTTAATCATCAATAAGAGCGCGACTGTCCTGTGATCGATTCCTCTGGAGTCTGATTTTAAACATCAAGTCAATTTCCTGAAATGTGTTTCGCATCCAAACAGACACGTGAACCTTTATTTCCAAAAACTGCCTGAAACTTAAAATGTGACCCTAAAATACGGTGCGTCCCGCGGCGGCGGGTACCGGGCCCTCCGCCGGTAACACGCGCGGTGCGTCCCGCGGCGGCGGGGACCGGGCCCTCCGCCGGTAACAGAGCGCGGTGCGTCCCGCGGCGGCGGGTACCGGGCCCTCCGCCGGTAACAGAGCGCGGTGCGTCCCGCGGCGGCGGGTACCGGGCCCTCCGCCGGTAACACGCGCGGTGCGTCCCGCGGCGGCGGGGACCGGGCCCTCCGCCGGTAACAGAGCGCGGTGCGTCCCGCGGCGGCGGGTACCGGTCCCTCCGCCGGTAACACGCGCGGTGCGTCCCGCGGCGGCGGGTACCGGGCCCTCCGCCGGTAACAGAGCGTGAACATTAAAGAGTAAATTGAGTTTCAGGCTGAAGTGACGCGGTTTGGCGTCTCAGACAGTTTCGTCCTGCAGCTGTTTCTCTTCCAGCAGCTTCACTGATTTTCTTTACAAACAGCTTTGAATAAAGTTGCTCAACATGTTTGCAGAGAAACGTGCAGCACACTCACCCTCTGCGTCCGCCATCTTGAAATGAGAGTAATCCTGAGAACACGCGACCTTTTCCCTTCTTCTTCTTCTTCTTCTTCCTTGTGTTTATTGGCAGATTGTAACACTCACCTACGCCTCCTACCGGACCGGAGTATGTAGAACAAGATCCAGTTTACAGTAGTTTACTCAAAAAACAAAACAAAACGATAAAACGATCGTATATTCCAGGATTCTACCACCTTTCACTTTATCACCACTAGTTCCTTGTGTTGCTTCCAAATCCCATCCGCGTTTGGCCTCTCACCCTTTATTGTAACGTAACTATAGAAAGATATATATACTCTATTTCAGTTATATTACAGTGTCCACATGCTTGTGAATTTACTTTTCCCACTAGAAATAGTGTCTTATTTAACATCATGACTACACAGAAGTTATATTCATGATATTAAACTTTTTTCCTTTAAATATTGACTCTAAGCCTGTAAACGTGTCGCGTCTCTAACAGACATACTCAACAGTTTCCCGCCGTTCTCTCACATTTATCTGACTCTGTCTTTTCCATGATGTATACAGCAGCACTGACACCTGTCAGTCCTGATCTTAACATAGAAAAATTAACATCTTTCCTACATTTACCTCAATTACTTGTCATTCTGACAGACTTTTGAATTTTGTAATAATAATAATAATCTCTACCTTTAGTGTCGTTATTGCAGATAATTATTCCCTGATTAAGTAGTGATTTTGCTTCTGATCTCCCAAAATAAATTTCTAAATAAAATATTATCATCATTTTTGTTTAGTGTGTTTGGAAGAATAATACATTCACTTGAGAAAAAAAACAAGTTTTCACTGTTTTCCTGAATTAACAAGATAATTATCTCTGACTGCTGATGTGAGCTGCCGAGTGAGGAACGTTGGTCAAACCAGTCTGAACTTTGACACACCTGAAGTAATTATGACGGCGTCTGAGCGAAGGTACGATATGAATATGTGTTTGCTTTCATGTTCTTTTTGTGTCCTTCTATGAATATAATGCATTGTACTTTTTTCTCATGTTTGACCTGTTGTAAGTTTTATTTATATGTTTTATCAGATAAATCCTAAAGGTTGCTGGTCCAGATGTTCTCTCTAAAGTGTCTTTTGCACATAGTTCCCAGTAAATTACTGGGATAACCTTTCAGGCACTGCCAGTGATTTTCAGTATTCATACATGCAGCTACAATCAGGAACATTTCCATCTTATGCCTTTTCATGCATGCTATGGCAATGCTGGACTAGATGGGGCAGTCTAGCAGATGGCAACTGTAAAAACGGGGGGAAGGAGGATAAATCTGGTGGAGAGCAACAGCTGCAACCAAGGAACACAACAGAACTTTATAGGTTCAGAATTAATTTAATACTAGTCCAATTAATACAATGAATTAAAAACTGAACTACAAACAATAAAATTATAAATATACTAAAACTAATAAATATTTAAATAAAATACACTATTATCCTACATTTTAGTAATTCATAGTTTTAGTAAACTATAAAATGTTGAAACTAAAAAAACACAAAAACTACAAAGTGTCAAAACTCAACAAAGAAACAACCCTGTTAATGTCTTAATGCCGCAGCATACAGTCTAATTTGAGAGGAGGAAGACTGTTTCTGGTGAACCTGGATCGGTGGCCAACCCAGTTGCTCTGTGGGAGGAGAAGTTGGCTCTTTCCTCATCACAGAAGCTTGTCAGCTGTCCACTCGCCGTCTCCTTCAGCGCCGTCTCCTTCGCCACTGTCACCCCACACGGCCCACAATGTTTGAACACCCTCATGCACAGTCCATCATTGTACCCTGCTGAGACCAGTTTACTTCTCATTCAGACCCTTAGGATATATGGTGTCCATTTTAGAGATCCAGATCCTTTCAGCCCCTTTTCTTTGGGCTGCGGTCCAGCTCGGGTCACCTTGTAAGACCGTGGTCTGGGCTGATTGCCATCCATATTGTAAAAAATGATTCACCAGAAGAGTGTGTGCCTCCTTCTGTCTTAAAATATTATATCTGTGTTGAGTGAACCTCAAAGCGATGGAGTTTTTGGTTTCACCTACATGTTGTAGTACATATTGTATTGTACACATGTGATTAAGTGTACACAGTTTTTAGACTACGTGGTCTTGTAAAATTTGAGTTCCTCTTGTGGCAGAAAGGGGATGAGCCCTTTATATCCTGGAAGTACAGGGAAGGGGAGTGGTTCAGGAGAGGGAGAGGAGATAAATGAGACACACCTGTGAGCCGGGGGAAGGGGGGAACAACTGACAATGCAGCCTGGAGGAGAGCTGAGAGTGAGAGGGAAGACGGAAATCAGTAAACTGAAGCTAGTTTCTGGACATCCACCGAACCTCTAAAAACAAAAATAGTGAGCTTTATAAACAGACGGTGGAAATAGTAAAAGAAAACCAGCCAGGACCATGGTGAACAATCCTGGTCTGAAGGAGGAGTGCTGATCCCCGGAGCGTGTCTGGAGGACTGGAGCATCTCTGGGATATGCTTGGAAGCTCTCTGACTGGGTTGTATCTGCTGAGACAGAAGCTAAGAGCTAAGTCTTCCTGCCTGTAACTCTCCAGGCTTCTCCTACTCTCTCCTCTTTAACCCTCAAACCCCCCCGCAACCAAACTGAACATACTCAACTGCCTTCCACCTGCTCCCTGCCTCTTAGCTCCTTGATTTCTGTTTCTTATATATAGTTTATAGTTTGGTTTAATATATGACCCTGTGTGGAGTTGTGTGACAGATTTTGAGTTACTTCTTGTATTTGAATGCTTGGTTTGTGTTGCTTATGCGTTGGTTTCAATAACATTTGTTAATGAAGATTCTTTGGGTCAATGGTGGTTTTTCCTCATTTGGTAAATTCTTAGTAGCAAAGGTTGTAGGCTAACTGGGATTATCTTGCCAAGTTACTTGTGTATACTTATATACTTTTTTGTTCCTTAACAAGCGACAGGGTTTGTTATTCTCCTGTCTGGCGCAGTATCCTACACTACACTGTTATGGTTTTTTGAAAATTAATTTTAATCACTCTGACCAATCTCACTGCAGATGCAGAATATGTGATGGTGAAAGGAAGTATTGTAGACACCACCTGAGGTTTAGTTTCCAGGGAATGTTTTTAAGGATTTCCTGAGGAAAGATCTAGAAAACCCTCTGTGCAAAGCGCTGAAAACAACGTTGTAGTGGCTTCTCTAAAATCTTCCTTTTGAGTACATATTCTGTGAAACCTCAGCAGTTGTGACTTTACCAGGCCTGCATATGTTTGGGATGGTGACTGGTTTTGTGGAGCAGAGCGTGAGTGTCTGTCTCCTTAAAAAATACTTTAATATCCAGGTTATTGGTGCTCTGAAAGTTCTGGCCCTTGTATGTGGTGATGTCCAGAAAGTCCACTGAGGTCCTGCTGGTAGTGGATTTTCGTTTTATGGATATGTTGTGGTTGTTCAGAGTGAATAAAAATTGTTCAAATTCCTCTTCTAAGTGATGTCACACACCCCAGATATCATCCAGATACCTGTAATAATATAAGGGTTTTTTGTACAGGAAGCTAGGGCTGATGCTTCCCACTCAGTCATAAAAATGTTAGCGTATGCTGGTGCAAATTTCTTGCCCATCGCTGTGACTTTGATTTGTAGAAAAAAATCTCCATTAAGTTCAAAGTCATTTCTGGTGAGACTGATCTTCAATAGTTGTATCAATTCTTTGTCTGGTCTCTTCTTATTGGGATATTTCTGAAATATGTTTTTTATGTCCTGTAAGCCTTGTGTAGTGTCAGTGTTCATATATAGGCTATCAGTATCCATCGAGAATAAAATGGCATTCTTAGGAATATGGAGTTTTTTAATTTGTTCTACAAAATCATATGTGTCTTTGATGTAGCTGGGGTGTAAGGTAGAGAGAGGATTTAAATAAAAGTCTAGGAACTCGGCCGTATGGTAGGTCTCACTGCTGCAGTCTGAAACGATTGGTCTTCCCGGGGGAATTTCATGTGGTTTGCTCCACTTAGACGGGTCTTTATGTATTTTTGGCAACATGTAAAACCGTCGGGCCCTGGGTTCCGGGTCGCCCAGTAAATATTGCTACTTTGTTTAGCGTTTATGAATTTTTTGTCCTGTAATATTTGGACAATTTTCTCAAATAATGGCTTTATATCTGTATATATAGGTTTGGTTAGGGGTTAGGGTGGGGGAACTGAACCCCATGGCCATGAGTTAGGGCTTTTTGGGTTTTTTTGTTTTGCTCTAAATTAGCTTAAAATATAAAAGCAAATGAAACAAGGACAAAAAATATAAAAAATAAAAAACTATTTATTTGCTATTAATTTGTGTGTGTGTGCCTGTATGCTGCAACGTTTCGACCCCTCTGGGTCTTCCTCAGGCAGAGGCACAACAAGAAGAAAAAGGAAAATGTACTAAATCTGAGCTGGCTGGCAGAAAGATGCCGTCAGTTTGGTGGTTAGAGCAGAAATGATGGAGAGCTGCCTTCCCTCCTATTTATAACTTGCCCTCCTAACTGAATTTTTTGCTTCTTTGTGAAATTTAATTTTTAGTGTTTAGAATGGTATTTTTAATTGTGTCTGGCATATACAGGGTTAAAAACAATCTATTGTATTTATTTATTTATATATTTATTTATGAACTAGTTGAATCCTGTTTTTAATATGGTATTTATTAAATCAATGAATTAAATGTAATTTGATTTGTACATGATGAATTGAACTTTATTAATTATAGCAGGGGAGGGGTTGGGGTTAGGGCGGGGGGGGGGGTTAGGGTTAGGAATAGGGATGATAACCACGATTATATATTTGAGGATTACATATTTGTTAATAACTTTTGATAGGAAGGTCATGGAGACCTGGAACAAAGGTCTACCCCCACTAATTTGTGTACATCCCTTCCAACAGTACCACCCATTAGTCTGTACAAGCTTCCAGTCCGGAGATACGTCACTTCCAGTTTTTGAAATGGCTGCATCTCGGGAACGGAAGGTTGTAGAGACATGGGACCAAGACTGGTGCGTTCAGCACCCCCAAATTAGGTGTGACCACCCACTACCGAGTATCTACGACCTTCGGTTCGTAGTGGGAGTGTGGAGGCCAAAATTGACCATGTAGAAAGTATTTAGGAGCACGTTTCAGACCATTTTGACTATATTGGTACCATTTATAGAGTGAATTTTTGAAAACTCTATACAGTTAGCAAAAGGTCAAAGGTTAGGTTTAGGCATTAGGTTTGGGTCAGGGTCAGGTCTAAATCCACCCATTCCCCATTCTGTGTTCCTGTAGAATTTGAGTTCCACTTAGTGCTTTTTGACAGTTTGTTTTAATCACTCTAACCAATCTCACTGCAGATGCAGAATATGTGATGGTGAAAGGAAGTATTGTAGACACCACCTGAGGTTTAGTTTCCAGGGAATGTTTTTAAGGATTTCCTGAGGAAAGATCTAGAAAACCCTCTGTGCAAAGCGCTGAAAACAACGTTGTAGTGGCTTCTCTAAAATCCTCCTTTTGAGTGCATATTCTGTGAAACCTCAGCAGTTGTGACTTTACCAGACCTGCATATGTTTGGGATGGTGACTGGTTTTGTGGAGCAGAGCGTGAGTGTCTGTCTCTTTAAAAAATACTTTAATATCCAGTTTGTTGGTGCTCTGAAAGTTCTGGCCCTTGTATGTGGTGATGTCCAGAAAGTCCACTGAGGTCCTGCTGGTAGTGGATTTTCGTTTTATGGATATGTTGTGGTTGTTCAGAGTGAATAAAAATTGTTCAAATTCCTCTTCTAAGTGATGTCACACACCCCAGATATCATCCAGATACCTGTAATAATATAAGGGTTTTTTGTACAGGAAGCTAGGGCTGATGCTTCCCACTCAGTCATAAAAATGTTAGCGTATGCTGGTGCAAATTTCTTGCCCATCGCTGTGACTTTGATTTGTAGAAAAAAATCTCCATTAAGTTTAAAGTAATTTCTGGTGAGACTGATCTTCAATAGTTGTATCAATTCTTTGTCTGGTCTCTTCTTATTGGGATATTTCTGAAGAGGCTAAGGCTGATGTTTCCCACTCTGCCATGAAAATATTAGCATATGCTGGTGCAAATTTCTTGCCCATAGCTGTACCTTTGATTTGTAGAAAAAATTCTCCATTAAATTCAAAGTCATTTCTGGTCAAATTAATTTCTAATAGTTGTATCAATTCCTTGTCTGGTCTGTTTTTATTAGGATATTTATGAAATATGTTTTTTATGGCTTGTATGCCTTGTGAGATGTCAATATTTGTGTATAAACTATCAATATCCATTGTGAATAAGGTGGCATTTTTTTGGGATGTGGAGTTTTTTAATTTTTTCCACAAAATCATATGTGTCTTTGATGTAGCTGGGGTGTAAGGTAGAGAGAGGATTTAAATAAAAGTCTAGGAACTCGGCCGTATCGTAGGTCTCACTGCTGCAGTCTGAGACGATTGGTCTTCCCGGGGGAATTTCATGTGGTTTGCTCCACTTAGACGGGTCTTTATGTATTTTTGGCAACATGTAAAACCGTCGGGCCCTGGGTTCCGGGTCGCCCAGTAAATATTGCTTTTGTTTAGCGTTTATGAATTTTTTATCCTGTAATGTTTGTACAATTTTCTCAATCATGGGCTTTGTATCTGTGTATATAGGTTTTATCAATTTTAAATAATAATGTTTATCATTCAATTGTCTGTATCCCTCCCATAAATATTGTTCTCTAATATGACAACTGCACTGCCCTTATCGGCTGGTTTAATGATTATTTTTCTGTTATTTTTGATTTCTTTTAAGGCCTCAGTCTCCTCTCTGCTCAGGTTTGGCCGTGTATAAGAGACCTGGAATTTTGTATCAACATGTTGGATATCAGTTCTGATCAGAGCAGTGATTTCAG